>NC_069503.1:9317529-9355029 GCF_027579735.1 Bombina bombina | reverse complement strand
TTCCTGTGGGCTGTTAGGCTCGCGGGGGCTGAAAATGCTTCATTTTATTGCGTCATTCTTGGCGCAGACTTTTTTGGCGCAAAAAAATTCTCAGTCATTTCCGGCGTCATACTTGTCACCGGAAGTTGTTTGTATGTGCGTAATTTTTTTGACGTTTTTTTGCACCAAAGATGTCGGCGTTACCGGATGTGGCGTCATTTTTGGCGCCAAAGCATTTAGGCGCCAAATAGCGTGGGCGTCTTTTTTGGCGCTAAAAAATAAGGGCGTCACTATTGTCTCCACATTATTTAAGTCTCATTGTTTATTTGCTTCTGGTTGCTAGAAGCTTGTTCATTGGCATTTTTTCCCATTCCTGAAACTGTCATTTAAGGAATTTTGATAGATTTTGCTTTATATGTTGTTTTTTCTATTACATATTGCAAGATGTCTCAGATTGACCCTGGATCAAAAGCTACTTCTGGAAAAACGCTTGACTGAGTTCAGTCCTACCAAAGCTAAGTTCATTTATTTTAAATGTTATGAATATTTATCTTTAGCTATGGTTTGTAATAAGTTATTATGATAAACTTTTACATGCAGAATCCATTAGTATTTATGCTTTATATATTTCCATTCTTACATCTTATGTACAAGAAATATTTAGAAGATTTAAAAGAAATATTTTTCTGATTCTATTTTAAAGGCTTTGTCTGACTTTGTGCCTTCTAATAAAAATTTGTAGGTCTTTTTCACTTCTTTTTTAATTATTGAAGTTTCAAATGACCAACAACATACTGATTTATCCTTCTCTGATGATGTTTTTTTCTCATTCAGAATTTTCTTCATCAGATATTAACACTAACAAATCTACTTTTTTATTATTTTTTTATTAAAGTACATTTGTTCTTTGTTGAAAAGGTGTTGATTATTTTGGATATTAAGGTAACTAGTTCTTTAAGACTAGCTAACACTATTTCTGCTTATTTATTCTTCTGTGTTTTCAGAGGTTTTCTTTCCAATTCCCCATACTAGGGAATGGAATAGGCTGAGATTTTTCTTTTATTCCTTCTTCAAAGGTTTTAAACTATATTCTTTGCCAGCAGTTAAATTCAATTTGGAGGGTTCTCCAATTTATTGGGGCTATCTCTAATTCTACTAATTATGCTATTGTTTCTATAGCAAAATAGTATTTATTTTCCTTTAGATGGTTGTATCTTATTTATGGAAAATTATTTAGTTTCAGGTACTTTTCTTGGTCCTGTGATTTATTTGGATGTTGCAATTGCTTCATTTCGTTCTGTTTACTTTAAGTTCAAGTATCAGATTATGATTTATTTTAGCATTGTTAAGGGACAACATTTACTAGACTAGGTGCTGTTGCATTTGTCTTGTTGTTTTGCATTTTTTGATTATGCAAGTCCACTGTATTGACTGGTCCTTTAACTGGACTATCATGCTAATAATTTCATTTGTGTCTTCATTTTATTGAATATTTTCGCAAATGAGGGTTAATCTTTGTCTTTAGCTATTTTAGCTAGAAGAATTTTGTGATTTTTAAAAAATCCATATTTCTTTTGTTCTAAGATAATCAATTATTTGTTTTATAATTGGATTCAATTCTTAACTGTTACTCTGGGCTTCAAGATTGAGTTCTAAGACTAAAACTTTAAGCTTATACTAGTTTGGTTGTTCTTATTAAGGAACGAATTCTTGAATTCTTTCCCAAGTAACATGTTTTTAAATTGGAAATTTTTCAATTCTAAATCAGCTCCCTAAAATTGCGATGTACGTGCCGTATTCCAGCTTGGCTGGCAAAGGGCAGGTTAAGACTTCTTTGAAATTTATTTCTATTCGGTCCAAATTTCTTTGATTTTATTCCAGTAAGGCTAACACTTTCTTTAAGTGTGTTTCGGTCCTATATATTTTGGGTACTGTTGAAGCATGGCTGGGCACCCATGGGGTTCAAGCGCTGCTCAGACCTGGAATCTTCTGGGGTATTTCTTCCAGTTCCATTTTTAGGAACTGGGTTTTGGAGTTTTATTCAAACTATTCTGCCTTTTTTTTGGTCAGTGATAGCATTATTTGTTTTCATTAGATACAATAGATGCATACTTTCATTTTTCTGTTTTCATTCAGATTATTTTCTGAGGATGCGGAATCTCATATGATTCACTTTGCTCTTCAGGACATAGTTAGAGGATCTTTTTTTTTTTCAAAAGCTCTTGATTCCTCACACAAGGGTCACCTTTTTTAGGTTTCCAGATAGTTTGTGTCACTGTCTTTGTCTCTATCAGACAAGGGACAATTTTATTGCGTTCCGTTTGTCGGTACCTTTAGTCTCTATTATTTCCTTCAGTTGCTATATATGCATAGAAGTTTTAGGTCTTATGGCCACAGCATTGGATTTAATTCCCTTTGCTCATTTTCAATAGAAAGAACCTTTCCAGTCTTTTATGCCGAATTATGGTGCAGGGTTTCTAAGATTTCGCATTTTAAATCTTCGAATCCTAATATTTATCTCTCTTGATTTGGTGGTTAAGATCACCATCATTTAGTTCTACAGGTCTCTTCGTTTCTTTCAACCTGGACCATGATCTCTACAGATGTGAGTCTTTTTGGTTGGGAGGCTGTCTGAGGATCTCTGTCAGCACAAGGGGTTTGGAAATCTCAGGAGGCGAGATTACCATTTGATATTTTAGAACTCTGTGTTTTCTCAGAGTTTTTCAGTTAGTTTCTTTTTGAAGAAGAGACGTTTAATGTTTTTCAGACAATATCACTACTATGGTGTATGTCAATCATCAGAGTAGGACTATCAGTCCTTAGGCTGTGACAGAAGTGTCTCGGATATTAGCTTGGGCTAAATCCAGCTCCTATCTACACTCCGTGTTTTTTTTCCCAGGTATAGATATTTGGGAAGCGGATTATCTCTGTTAATCAAGCTTTTCTTCCGGGAGAATGGTCTCTCTTACCCAGATATGTTTTTCATCTCATCTGAATAAAGAACTTCCCAGGGGCCTATTAAGGTCCGGGAATCTTCAGGCGGAATTAGTGTATGCATTGACATTTCTTTGGAATTATCTTTTTGCCTATTTCTTTTCGCCTCTAGTTCTTCTTCCAAAATTCTTATGGAGTATTTGTTTGTTATGCTGGTAGCTCCAGCATGGCCTCTCAGGTTTTGGTATACGAATCTCATTCGGATGGCCAGTTGCCAACGTTGGACACCTACGTTTAAACCAGACCTTTTTCTTTCTCAAGGCCATTTTTTCCATCAGGATCTCAAATCATTACATTTGAATGGATGGAGATTGAACGCTTGGTTTTTAGTCATAGAGGTTTATCTGACTCATTGATTAATACTATGTTTCAGGCTCATAAATCTGTCTCTAGAAAGATTTATATTGAGTCTGGAAGACCTACTTTTCTTGGCATTCTTTTAAAATTCATAGAATTTTATTATTTTTTCAGGTTGGTTTGGATAAGGTTTTGTCTTCAATTCTTTGTTAGGACAAATCTCTACTCTTTCTGTTACTATTTCACAGAAAGATTGCTAATCATCCTGATATTCAATGTGTTGTACAGGCTTTGGTCCATATCAAGCATGTCATTAATTCAATCTCTCCTCTTTGGAGTCTCAATTTGGTGCTGAGGGCTTTACAGGCTCCTCCGTTTGAAACTATGCATTTTCTGAACGTTCAATTACTTTCTTGGAAAAGTATTGTTCCTTTTGGTTATTTCTTCTACTAGAAGAGTTTTTGAGTTATCTGCTCTTTTTTGTGAATATCCTTTTTCTGATTTTTCATCAGGATAAGGCAGTGTTACTTCCTGATATTCATCATTTTGTTCAGGTTTTGATTCGCATCAAACCTGTCATTAAGCCAACTTCTCCTCCTTGGAGTCTTAATTGGGTTCTGAAGTTTTTTCAGGCTCTTCAATTTTGAGCATATGCTTGCTCTGAACATTAATTACTTTCATGGAAAGTATTGTTCTTTTTGGACATCTCTTCAGCTAGAACAGTTTTTGAATTATCTGTTCTTTCTTGTGAATCTCCTTGTTCTGATTTTTCATCAGGATAAGGTGTTTTTTTTGCTGTCCTCATTTCAATTTTCACCTAAGTTGTGAATTCTAACAACATTAGTGGAGGAATTATTGTCTTTTCCTTGTGTCCTAATCCTAAGAATTCTTTGGTAAGATTCTTACATTCTTTAGGATGTGGTAAGAGTTTTGAAATATTATGTTGAAGCTACTCAGATTTCAGAAAGACTTCTAGTCTATTTGTTATCTTTTCTGGTTTTAGGAAAGGTCAGAAGGCTTCTGCCATTTCTTTGGCATCTTGGTTAAAGCTTTTGATTCATCATGCTTATTTGGAGTCGGATTATTCCCCGTCTCAGAGGATTACGGCTCATTCTACTAGGTCAGTTTCTACTTCCTGGGCTTTTTAAGAATAAAGCTTCTGTTGATCAAATTTGCAAAGCAATGACTTGGTCTTCTTTGCATACTTTTACTAAATTCTACCATTTTGATGTTTTCTCTTCTTTAGAAACAGTTTTTGGTAGAATGGTACTTCAGGCAGCTGTTTCAGTTTGATTCTTCTGCTTATAATTTCAGTTTTTTTTTCATTATTAAAATTGAAACTTTTGATTTGGGTAGTGGATTAATTTTTCAGCGGAATTGGCTGTCTTTATTTTATCCCTCCCTCTCTAGTGACTCTTGCGTGGAAGTTCCACATCTTGGGTATTTATATCCCATACGTCACTAGCTCATGGACTCTTGCTAATTACATGAAAGAAAACATAATTTATGTAAGAACTTACCTGATAAATTCATTTCTTTCATATTAGCAAGAGTCCATGAGGCCCACCCTTTTTTGTGGTGGTTATGATTTTTTTGTATAAAGCACAATTATTCCAATTCCTTATTTTTTTGATGCTTTCGCTCTTTTCTTATCACCCCACTTCTTGGCTATTCGTTAAACTGAATTGTGGGTGTGGTGAGGGGTGTATTTATAGGCATTTTAAGGTTTGGGAAACTTTGCCCCTCCTGGTAGGAATGTATATCCCATACGTCACTAGCTCATGGACTCTTGCTAATATGAAAGAAATGAATTTATCAGGTAAGTTCTTACATAAATTATGTTGTTCCGCGTCGGAGGTCTTGAAGATGGAGCCGCTCCTCGTCGGATGGATGAAGATAGAAGATGCAGCTTGGATGAAGATGTCTGCCGGTCCGGATGTCCTCTTCTGCCCGGATAGGATGAAGACTTCTGCCGCTCCGGATGTCCTCTCCTGGTCCATCTGTGCCTGGCTGGGTGAACATGGCTCAAGGTAGGGTGATCTTCAGGGGGGTAGTGTTAGGTTTATTTAAGGGGGGTTTGGGTTAGAGTAGGGGTATGTGGGTGGTGGGTTTTAATGTTGGGGGGGGTTGTATTTTTTTTAAAGGCAAAAGAGCTGATTACTTTGGGGCATGCCCCGCAAAAAGCCCTTTTAAAGGCTGGTAAAAGAGCTGGTTACTTTTTAATTTAGAATAAGGTAGGGACCTTTATTATTTTGGGGGGCTTTTATATTTTATTAGGGGGCTTAGAGTAGGTGTAATTAGCCTAATATTCTTGTAATCTTTTTTTATTTTTTGTAATTTAGTGTTTGTTTGTTTTTTTAGTTTAGTTTATTTAATTGTATGTAATTGTAGGTAATTTATTTAATTAATTTATTGATAGTGTAGTGTTAGGTTTAATTGTAGATAATTGTAGGTATTTTATTTAATTAATTTATTGATAGTGCAGTGTTAGGTTTAATTGTAACTTAGGTTAGGATTTATTTTACAGGTAATTTTGTAATTATTTTAACTAGGTAGCTATTAAATAGTAAATAACTATTTAATAGCTATTGTACCTGGTTAAAATAAATACAACGTTGCCTGTAAAATAAATATAAATCCTAAAATAGCTACAATATGATTATTTGTTATATTGTAGCTATATTAGGGTTTATTCTACAGGTAAGTATTTAGTTTTAAATAGGAATACTTTAGTTAATAAGATTTAATTTATTTCGTTAGATTAAAATTATATTTAATTTAGGGGGGTGTTAGGGTTAGACTTAGCTTTAGGGGTTAATACATTTATTAGAGTAGTGGCGAGGTCCGGTCGGCAGATTAGGGGTTAATACTTGAAGTTAGGTGGCGGCGATGTTAGGGAGGGCAGATTAGGGGTTAATACAATTAATTATAGTGTTTGTGAGGCGGGAGTGCGGCGGTTTAGGGGTTAATACATTTATTAGAGTAGCGGCGAGATCCGGTCGGCAGATTAGGGGTTAATAAGTGTAGTTAGGTAGCGGAGACATTGGGGGGGCAGATTAGGGGTAAATAAATATTATGTAGGTGTCGGCAATGTTAGGGGCAGCAGATTAGGGGTTCATAGGGATAGTATAGGTGGTGGCGGTGTGCGGTCGGCAGATTAGGGGTAAAAATATTTCTTATAGTGGCGGCGATGTGGGGGGACCTCAATTTAGGGGTACATAGGTAGTTTATGGGTGTTAGTGTACTTTAGAGCACAGTAGTTAAGAGCTTTATAAACCGGCGTTAGCCCATAAAGCTCTTAACTGCTGACTTTTTTTTGCAGCTGGAGTCTTGCTCACTTCAGCTAAATACCGGCGTTAGGAAGATCCCATTGAAAAGATAGGATGCGCAATTGGCGTAAGGGGATCTGCGGTATGGAAAAGTCGCGGCTTGAAAGTGAGCGTTAGACCTTTACTTACACGACTCTAAGTACCAGCGGGCGGCCAAAAGCAGCGTTAGGAGCCCTTAAAGGGAAACTCAATCAAAATTAAACTTTCATTATTCAGATAGAGCATGCTGTTTTAAATAACTTTCCAATTTACTTCCATTAACAAAATGAGCACAGTCTTTTTATATTTAAACTTTTTGAGTCACCAGATCCTACTGAGCATGTGCAAGAATAAGTGTGTATGCATTTGTGAATGGCTGATGGCTGTCACATGGTACGTGTATGCATTTGGGATTGGCTGATGGCTGTCACATGGTACAGGGGGAGTGGAAAAAGACATAACTTTTAAAATTGTCAGAAAAAAAATCTACTACTCATTTGAAGTTCAGACTAAATGCTATTGCATTGTCTTGTTATCTTGCATTTGTTGATTATGCAAGTCTACTGTGTTGACTGGTCCTTTAACGCTGCTTTTGACGGCTACAGCAAAACTCTAAATCTAGGCGTTATACTTTACGGCTAGATTACAAGTGCTGCGCTTACTCTTGCACACAAGCAATATCTGCTTTTTGCCTACGTCGGAAATAGGATGCATATTAAAGGTTTAAGGTAAAGGTGGTTGCAAGAGCGCAATTGCATTTTACGCTCATTGGGTTAGGGCGACTGAGACCCTCTTGTAAAGGGTAGTGCATTAAAACAAAGTTACACCAAACACAACATTAAAGGGGTAGTAAACCTAAAAAATAATGTTATAGAATTCTGCACTATAATTATATAACATTATCTTAGCGCTAGTATTATACAACATAATATTGCAGCCATAATTTATTATAAACTACAGTTTTCAGACCGCTGCTCCTTGCTCTACTGAGCTGGTCTGTTTTTTTTCTAAGCGCATCTGGGCAGCTGTCTACTCACAGCCGGCCCGATCGGGCTATAAAACTCATGGGGGGATATTAATCAAAGCCTCAACTATGCTGCATTCGCCGGCATCAATACGCTCGCCTAACATTGCGGCCGCGGACCTAAATACAATCTCCATATTTATAAAAAAAAGCCAGAAAAATTACGCGCACCAAGTACGGGGCGATGAGCATCGGACTGTTGTTAACTAGCAGTCATCGATCTCGCGTCTATTCTGCTTTTTACCAACTTTATTTATACCCTGTCACTAAACGCTGCCACTATACTAAAATGTTTATCCCCTATCCTGCCGCTCCCGGACCACTAAGGTCAAATGTGGTGTTGGGTAAGCACACATGAAGAATCTTACTTCAGGATATTGAAATATTACATATAAAATATATATATAGAAAGTATTTATAATAATTATATGTAATATTTCAATACCGCAATGTAAGATGATTAATTCTCCAAGTGCACTAACCCGACAAAAAATTAGACCTAAATTGCAAAACAGGAATCACGTTACATATATTTTCCATTCCCATAAGGTTTTGGGTGGTGCGCTGGGGGTTGTCAGTGGGTTTAATGGAGCTTTTATTAGAGCTGGAGTAGGATGGTGAGATAGAGCCGGTGAGATTGGGGCTACACAACTGGATCGAACAAACACTCACCTAGATTATGAGTTTTGCGTTATGAGCTATGCAGTACTAACGAGCAGTATTTTCTCACCGCTCACTTTCCTACAGCGCTGGTATTACAGGTTTTTACAAACCCGGCGTTAAAAGGTAAGAAGTGAGCATAGAGCAAAATTGTGCTCCTTACCGCACTCCAATACCAGCGCTGCTTAAGTCAGGGGTGAGCTGGTCATACGTGCTTGTGCACGATTTCCCCATAGGAATCAGTGGGGAGAGCCGGCTGAGAAAAAGTCTAACACCTGCAAAAAAGCAGCGTAAAACTCAGTAACGCAGCCCCATTCATTCCTATGGGGAAATAAAAGTTATGTTTACACCTAACACCCTAACATGAACCCCGAGTCTAAACACCCCTAATCTTACACTTATTAACCAATAATCTGCTGCCCCTGACATCGCCAACACCTGCATTATATTTAATAACCCCTAATCTGCCGCTCCGGACACCGCCGCCACCTACATTATACTTATGAACCCCTAATCTGCTGCCCCCAACATCGTTGCCACCTACATTATATTTATTAACCCCTAATCTGCCGCTCCAATGTCGCCGCAACCTACCTACACTTATTGACCCCTAATCTGCCACCCCCAACGTCGCCGCCACTATAATAAACATATTAACCCCTAAACCGCCGCACTCCCTCCTCTCAAACATTAGTTAAATATTATTAACCCCTAATCTGCTGCCCCAATGTCACCGCAACCTACCTACACTTATTAACCCCTAATCTGCCACCCTCAACGTCGCCGCCACTATAATAAACATATTAACCCCTAAACCGCCGCACTCCCTCCTCGCAAACATTAGTTAAATATTATTAACCCCTAATCTACCGTCCCTAACATCGCTGCCACCTACCTACATTTATTAACCCCTAATCTGCCGCCCTCAACGTCGCCGCCACTATACTAAATGTATTAACCCCTAAATCTAACCCTAACACCCCCTAACTTAAATATAATTACAATAAATCTAAATAAAAATTACTATCATTACCTAAATTATTCCTATTTAAAACTAAATACTTACCTATAAAATAAACCCTAAGCTAGCTACAATATAACTAATAGTTACATTGTATCTAGCTTAGGATTTATATTTATTTTACAGGCAACTTTGTATTTATTTTAGCTAGGTAGAATAGTTACTAAATAGTTATTAACTATTTAATAACTACCTAGTTAAATTAAAGACAAATTTACCTGTAAAATAAAACCTAACCTAAGTTACACTAACACCTAACACTACACTATAATTAAATAAATTAACTAAATTAACAACAATTAAATAAATTAAATTAAATTAGCTAAAGTACAAAAACCCCCCCACTAAATTACAGAAAATAAAAAACAAATTACAAGATATTTAAACTAATTACACCTAATCTAATAGCCCTATCAAAAAAAAAAAAAAAAAAACCCAAAATAAAAATAAAAACCCTAGCCTAAACTAAACTGCCAATAGCCCTTAAAAGGGCCTTTTGCGGGGCATTGCCCAAAAGTAATCAGCTCTTTTACCTGTTAAAAAAATACAAACAACCCCCCCAACAGTAAAACCCACCACCCACACAACAAACCCCCCAAATAAAATGCTTTATTTGGATGGGCATTGCCCTTAAAAGTGCATTTAGCTCTTTTGCGGCCCAAACCCTAATCTAAAAAATAAAGCCCACCCAATACACCCTTAAAAAAACCTAACACTAATCCCCTGAAGATCGACTTACAGTTCTGAAGACCGGACATCCATCCTCAAGGAAGCAGCAGAAGTCTTCATCCAAGCCGGGCGAAGTGGTCCTCCAGACGGGCAGAAGTCTTCATCCAGACGGCATCTTCTATCTTCATCCATCCGACACGGAGCGAGTATATCTTCAAGACATCCGACTCGGAGCATCCTCTTCAAACGACGGCTTCTTACTGAATGACGGTTTCTTTAAGTGACGTCATCCAAGATGGCATCCCTTAGATTCCGATTGGCTGATAGAATTCTATCAGCCAATTGGAATTAAGGTAGAAAAAATCATATTGGCTGATGCAATCAGCCAATAGGATTGAAGTTCAATCCTATTGGCTGATCCAATCAGCCAATAGGATTGAGCTCGCATTCTATTGGCTGTTCCAAATTGTATTTAATTGTATTTAATTGAGTTAATTTTTTTAATTATACGTAGTGTAGTGTTAGGTGTTATTGTAACTTAGGTTAGGTTTTATTTTACAGGTACTTTTGTATTTATTTTATCTAGGTAGTTATTAAATAGTTAATAACTAATTAGTAACTATTCTACCTAGTTAAAATAAATACCAACTTGTCTGTTAAATAAAAATAAATCCTAAGCTAGATACAATGTAACTATTAGTTATATTGTAGCTAGCTTAGGGTTTATTTTATAGGTAAGTATTTAGTTTTAAATAGGAATAATGTAGTTAATTATAGTAATTTGTATTTAGATTTATTGTAATTATATTTAAGTTAGGGGGTGTTAGGGTTAGACTTAGGTTTAGGGGTTAATACATTTAGTATGGTGGCGGCAACGTTGGGGGTGGCAGATTAGGGGTTAATAAATGTAGGTAGGTGGCGGCGATGTTAGGGATGGCAGATTAGGGGATAATAATATTTAACTAGTGTTTGCGAGGCAGGAGTGCGGCGGTTTAGGGGTTAATATGTTTATTATAGTTGCGGCGATGTCCGGAGTGGCAGATTAGGGGTTAATAATTTTATTTTAGTGTTTGCGATGTGGGAGAGCCTCGGTTTAGGGGTTAATAGGTAGTTTATGGGTGTTAGTGTACTTTTTAGCACTTTAGTTATGAGTTTTATACTACAGCGTTGTAGTGTGATACTCATAACTACTGACTTTGAAATGCATTTGGACTCTTGACGGGGTAGGGTGTACAGCTCACTTTTTGGCCTCCCAGGACAGACTCGTAATACCGGCGCTATGGAAGTCACATAAAAAAAAGGGTTTATGAAGTTTACGTAAGTCGTTTTGCGGTAAGGCCAAAAAAGTGTGCGGTGCCCCTAAACCTGCAAGACTCGTAATACTAGCGGGCGTAAAAAAGCAGCGTTAGGACCTGATAACACTGCTTTTTTACCCTAACGCACAACTCGTAATCTAGCTGACTGTGTGTAGTAATCTAGCCGAATGTCTGTATCATTAGAGGGCATGAGGCTTCCTGGGGTCTAATATCTTGGAAAGGGCAACCAGTACATATGAGAGGAAATTGTCATATGATTCTGACCAAGATATCTGTGAAGGGAATCACAAAGAGAGAGGGCACCTCCTAGTGCAACATTGCAAGGGTTGTGATAAAGCAAATCATATGATGAAATTATACTCACAAGAGATGCCTGAGGAAACAGCCAGTCTGGCTGAGAAACGCGTTGTTTTAATACTTGTTTTAACCTATTGGGGTGAAATTGTATACATCCCTGAATTTTAACAAACAATTATTTGAATAAATTGTTACATTTTATGGAAGCCTGAGCCTTTATTCGTTTGGACATATCGGATCCCATCATCCTGTTGCAGGATCAGTGTAGCTGGGTCACTGTGATTCCCCAGCTTGTCTCAATTAGCCCACTGGTGCTGCTCCTTTTGGGAGTATAATTTCATCATATGATTTGCTTTATCACAACCCTCGCAATGTTGCACTAGGAGGGGCCCTCTTTGTGATTCCCTTCACAGATATCTGTCTCTTTGCATTGTATCATATGAGAGGAGCTAGCTGCCCTTCAGGTCAGTACATCACTGGCTACATCTGGATGCTATACACAGATGAGTCGCTACAACTGATGAACAAACTAGGACCATTTTGAACATTGGCCTTTGTCTTACACCCTTGGACAAGGACTCAGCTAAGTTACCACAAATTTGTGGTTTATGACTGTGGATCAGAATTTTATGTTTACATTTATCTATATATTTATATTCTTGTGCGTATATATTTTACATCTAATTAAGGTTGTATTTTGACCACCTTATTAGTATCATTATATTTCACTCACTTATATAATTCCCCTGTTTATCTTTTCTTTTTCTTTCCACCCATACTGATTATCATTTCACTTGTTACATTCTATAGCCCCCTCGGTGTCATCAACAGTTTTGGGTGATTTTGACCAAGATGCCAACAAGATTTATATTTCCAGTGTCACTATTTTCTCATATCTGCTTAGTCTCTTTTTAGACCTAATGTTGTACATAAACCCTCTAAATAAGGATATGCATTAAGGGACAGTATAGTCAGAATTAAACTTTCATGATTCGGATTGGGCATGCAATTTTAAACAACTTTCCAACTGACTTTTATCATTAAATTAGTTTTTTTCCCTTGGTGGCTAAACCTAGCTAAACTCAAACTTATTTCAAAAATGTTAAAAACTGCCACTTAGCTCAGATCATTTTGAAAGTTTTTCACAGTTAGACAGTACTAGTTCATGTGTGTCATATAGATACCATTGTGCTCACTCTCATGGAGTTATTTAGGAGTCTGCACTGATTGGCTAAACTGCATGTCTGTCAAAAGCCTTGAGATAAGGGGGCAGTCTGCAGAGACTTAGCTTCAAGGTAATCACAGAGGAATAAAGTGTATTAATATAACTGTGTTGGTTATGCAAAACTGGGCAATGGGTAATAAAGTGATTATCTATCTTTTTAAACAATAACAATTCTAGTGTAGACTGTCCCTTTAACATCCATAGATGCTCCCTCCCCACACAGCCATCCTTCAGTGATTACCTGGACCAGGAAATACCCTTCTCTTCCTTCCAGTGCCTGGGCAGTACACGGTCACCGTGAGAGTTGTACTGGATACGGTAGCTTTTATTATGCCCCCACTTGTTTTTCTTATTGGGATTGTTGAACATTAGATACTTAGGAAGAGGAGTCCCAAACTTGAAGGCTGCTTGCTTCTCACTGTCTATCCTTTTGGTATCCATCCTTGACTGGATGATCGAGTGCCCTGGACTCCATGGATTGGAGATGTTTTCAAATTTTAAGTTCACAGTTTCAAAACTGTTTTCTGAACCTAAAAAAGGAAGAAGTCTTGTAAACATAATGTTCAATGAAGACTGTTGTTAAACCTGAAAACAGAAACATACTCTTAACATTTGTACTAAAACCACAGAACAAGGAGTCACACAATACTATCTTTATATCACATCAGCATGTCTACATATTTCTATCTTTATCTCACATCAGCATGACTACACAACACTATCTTTATCTCACATCAGCATGATTACACAATGCTATCTTTATCTCACATCAGCATGACTACACAATGCTATCTTTATCTCACATCAGCATGACTACACAACACTATCTTTATCTCACATCAGCATGACTACACAATACTATCTTTATCTCACATCAGCATGATTACACATTACTATCTTTATCTCACATCAGCATGACTACACATTACTATCTTTATCTCACATCAGCTTGTCTACACAATACTATCTTTATATCACATCAGCATGACTACACAGCACTATCTTTATCTCCCATCAGCATGACTACACAATGCTATCTTTATCTCACATCAGCATGACTACACAATGCTATCTTTATCTCACATCAGCATGACTACACAATGCTATCTTTATCTCACATCAGCATGACTACACAATGCTATATTTATCTCACATCATCATGCCTACACATTACTAACTTTATCTCACATCAGCATGACTACACAACACTATCATTATCTCACATCAGCATGACTACACAATACTATCTTTATCTCACATCAGCATGACTACACAATACTATCTTTATCTCACATCAGCATGACTACACAATGCTATCTTTATCTCACATCATCATGTCTACACATTACTATCTTTATCTCACATCAGCTTGTCTACACAATACTATCTTTATCTCACATCAGCATGACTACACAGCACTATCTTTATCTCCCATCAGCATGACTACACAATGCTATCTTTATCTCACATCAGCATGACTACACAATGCTATCTTTATCTCACATCAGCATGACTACACAACACTACCTTTATCTCACATCAGCATGACTACACAATGCTATCTTTATCTCACATCAGCATGACTACACAATGCTATCTTTATCTCACATCAGCATGACTACACAACACTATCTTTATCTCACATCAGCATGACTACACAATACTATCTTTATCTCACATCAGCATGATTACACAATGCTATCTTTATCTCACATCATCATGACTAAACAATGCTATCTTTATCTCACATCATCATGACTACACAACACTATCTTTATCTCACATCAGCTTGTCTACACAATACTATCTTTATCTCACACCAGCATGACTACACAACACTATCTTTATCTCACATCAGCATGACTACACAACACTATCTTGATCTCACATCAGCATGATTACTCAATGCTATCTTTATCTCACATCAGCATGACTACACAACACTATCTTTATCTCACATCAGCTTGTCTACACAATGCTATCTTTATCTCACATCAGCATGACTACACAACACTATCTTTATCTCACATCAGCATGACTACACAACACTATCTTTATCTCACATCAGCATGACTACACAACACTATCTTTATCTCACATCAGCATGACTACACAATGCTATCTTTATCTCACATCATCATGACTACACAATGCTATCTTTATCTCACATCAGCATGTCTACACGATACTATCTTTATCTCACATCAGCATGATTACACAATGCTATATTTATCTTACATCAGCATGACTACACAACACTATCTTTATCTCACATCAGCATGATTACACAATGCTATCTTTATCTCACATAAGCATGACTACACAACACTATCTTTATCTCACATCAGCATGATTACACAATGCTATCTTTATCTCACATCAGCATGACTACACAACACTATCTTTATCTCACATCAGCTTGTCTACACAATACTATCTTTATCTCACATCAGCATGACTACACAACACTATCTTTATCTCACATCAACTTGTCTACACAATACTATCTTTATCTCACATCAGCATGACTACACAACACTATCTTTATCTCACATCAGCTTGTCTACACAATGCTATCTTTATCTCACACCAGCATGACTACACAACACTATCTTTATCTCACATCAGCTTGTCTACACAAGACTATCTTTATCTCACATCAGCATGACTACACAACACTTTGTTTATCTCACATCAGCATAACTACACATTACTATCTTTATCTCACATCAGCATGACTACACAATGCTATATTTATCTCACATCAGCATAACTACACAATACTATCTTTATCTCACATCAGCATGACTACACAATACTATCTTTATCTCACATCAGCATGATTACACAATGCTATCTTTATCTCACATCAGCATAACTACACATTACTATCTTTATCTCACATCAGCATGACTACACAATACTATCTTTATCTCACATCAGCATGATTACACAATGCTATCTTTATCTCACATCAGCATGACTACACAACACTATCTTTATCTCACATCAGCATGACTACACAACACTATCTTTATCTCACATCAGCATGATTACACAATGCTATCTTTATCTCACATCAGCATGACTACACAACACTATCTTTATCTTACATTAGCTTGTCTACACAATACTATCTTTATATCACATCAGCATGTCTACATATTTCTATCTTTATCTCACATCAGCATGACTACACAACACTATCTTTATCTCACATCAGCATGACTACACAACACTATCTTTATCTCACATCAGCATGTCTACACATTACTATCTTTATCTCACATCAGCATGACTACACAATACTATCTTTATCTCATATCATCATGTCTACACAATACTATCTTTATCTCACATCATCATGACTACACAACACTATCTTTATCTCACATCAGCATGACTACACATTACTATCTTTATCTCACATCAGCATGACTACACATTACTATCTTTATCTCATATCATCATGACTACACAACACTATCTTTATCTCACAT
The DNA here is from genome assembly GCF_027579735.1 of Bombina bombina. Taxonomy (NCBI): domain Eukaryota; kingdom Metazoa; phylum Chordata; class Amphibia; order Anura; family Bombinatoridae; genus Bombina; species Bombina bombina. The sequence continues at coordinate 9,338,739 of NC_069503.1, read as the reverse complement.
CAGCATGACTACACATTACTATCTTTATCTCATATCATCATGACTACACAACACTATCTTTATCTCACATCAGCATGTCTACACAATGCTATCTTTATCTCACATCATCATGTCTACACAATGCTATCTTTATCTCACATCAGCATGACTACACATTACTATCTTTATCTCACATCAGCATGACTACACATTACTATCTTTATCTCATATCATCATGACTACACAACACTATCTTTATCTCACATCAGCATGTCTACACAATGCTATCTTTATCTCACATCATCATGTCTACACAATGCTATCTTTATCTCACATCAGCATGACTACACATTACTATCTTTATCTCACATCAGCATGACTACACATTACTATCTTTATCTCACATCAGCATGACTACACATTACTATCTTTATCTCATATCATCATGACTACACAACACTATCTTTATCTCACATCAGCATGTCTACACAAGGCTATCTTTATCTCACATCATCATGTCTACACAATGCTATCTTTATCTCACATCATCATGTCTACACAATGCTATCTTTATCTCACATCATCATGTCTACACAATGCTATCTTTATCTCACATCAGCATGACTACACAATACTATCTTTATCTCACATCAGCATGACTACACAATACTACCTTTATCTCACATCAGCATGACTACACAACACTATCTTTATCTCACATCATCATTTCTACACATTACTATCTTCATCTCACATCAGCTTGTCTATACATTACTATCTTTATCTCACATCAGCATGACTACACAATACTATCTTTATCTCATATCATCATGTCTACACATTACTATCTTTATCTCACATCAGCATGACTACACAATACTATCTTTATCTCACATCATCATGTCTACACATTTCTATCTTTATCTCACATCATCATGTCTACACAATACTATCATTATCTGACATGAGCTGGTCTGCACAACACTATCTTTATCTCACATCAGCATGTCTACACAATAATATCTTTATCTCACATCAGCATAACTACACATTACTATCTTTATCTCACATCATTAGTCTACACAATACTATCTTTATTTCACATCAGCTGGTCTACACAAAACTATCTTTATCTCACATCAGCATGTCTACAGAATACTATCTTCATCTCACATCATTAGTCTACACATAACTATCTTTATCTCACATCATTAGTCTACACATTACTATCTTCATCTCACATCATTAGTCTACACATTACTATCTTCATCTCACATCATTAGTCTACACATTACTATCTTCATCTCACATTATTAGTCCACACAACACTATCTTTATCTCACATCAGCATAACTACACATTACTATCTTTATCTCACATCAGCATGACTACACAATACTATCTTTATCTCATATCATCATGTCTACACAATACTATCTTTATCTCACATCATCATGACTACACAACACTATCTTTATCTCACATCAGCATGACTACACATTACTATCTTTATCTCACATCAGCATGACTACACATTACTATCTTTATCTCATATCATCATGACTACACAACACTATCTTTATCTCACATCAGCATGACTACACATTACTATCTTTATCTCATATCATCATGACTACACAACACTATCTTTATCTCACATCAGCATGTCTACACAATGCTATCTTTATCTCACATCATCATGTCTACACAATGCTATCTTTATCTCACATCAGCATGACTACACATTACTATCTTTATCTCACATCAGCATGACTACACATTACTATCTTTATCTCATATCATCATGACTACACAACACTATCTTTATCTCACATCAGCATGTCTACACAATGCTATCTTTATCTCACATCATCATGTCTACACAATGCTATCTTTATCTCACATCAGCATGACTACACATTACTATCTTTATCTCACATCAGCATGACTACACATTACTATCTTTATCTCATATCATCATGACTACACAACACTATCTTTATCTCACATCAGCATGTCTACACAAGGCTATCTTTATCTCACATCATCATGTCTGCACAATGCTATCTTTATCTCACATCATCATGTCTACACAATGCTATCTTTATCTCACATCATCATGTCTACACAATGCTATCTTTATCTCACATCAGCATGACTACACAATACTATCTTTATCTCACATCAGCATGACTACACAATACTACCTTTATCTCACATCAGCATGACTACACAACACTATCTTTATCTCACATCATCATTTCTACACATTACTATCTTCATCTCACATCAGCTTGTCTACACATTACTATCTTTATCTCACATCAGCATGACTACACAATACTATCTTTATCTCATATCATCATGTCTACACATTACTATCTTTATCTCACATCAGCATGACTACACAATACTATCTTTATCTCACATCATCATGTCTACACATTTCTATCTTTATCTCACATCATCATGTCTACACAATACTATCATTATCTGACATGAGCTGGTCTGCACAACACTATCTTTATCTCACATCAGCATGTCTACACAATAATATCTTTATCTCACATCAGCATAACTACACATTACTATCTTTATCTCACATCATTAGTCTACACAATACTATCTTTATTTCACATCAGCTGGTCTACACAAAACTATCTTTATCTCACATCAGCATGTCTACAGAATACTATCTTCATCTCACATCATTAGTCTACACATAACTATCTTTATCTCACATCATTAGTCTACACATTACTATCTTCATCTCACATCATTAGTCTACACATTACTATCTTCATCTCACATCATTAGTCTACACATTACTATCTTCATCTCACATTATTAGTCCACACAACACTATCTTTATCTCACATCAGCATAACTACACATTACTATCTTTATCTCACATCAGCATGACTACACAATACTATCTTTATCTCACATCATTAGTCTACACAATGCTATCTTTATCTCATATCATCATGTCTACACAAAACTATCTTTATCTCACATCAGCATGTCTACAGAATACTATTTTCATCTCACATCATTAGTCTACACAAAACTATCTTTATCTCACATCATTAGTCTACACATTACTATCTTCATCTCACATCATTAGTCTACACATTACTATCTTCATCTCACATCATTAGTCTACACATTACTATCTTCATCTCACATCATTAGTCCACACAACACTATCTTTATCTCACATCAGCATAACTACACATTACTATCTTTATCTCACATCAGCATGACTACACAACACTATCTTTATCTCACATCAGCATGACTACACAATACTATCTTTATCTCACATCAGCATGACTACACAATACTATCTTTATCTCACATCAGCATGACTACACAACACTATCTTTATCTCACATCAGCTGGTCTACACAACACTATCTTTATCTCACATCAGCATGACTACACAACACTACCTTTATCTCACATCATCATATCTACACAATACTATCTTTATCTCACATCATCATGTCTACACGATACTATCTTTATCTCACATCATCATGTCTACACGATACTATCTTTATCTCACATCAGCATGACTACACAACACTAACTTTATCTTACATCAGCTTGTCTACACAATACTATCTTTATCTCACATCAGCATGACTACACAACACTATCTTTATCTCACATCAGCATGACTACACAACACTATCTTTATCTCACATCAGCATGACTACACAACACTACCTTTATCTCACATCAGCATGACTACACAACACTATCTTTATCTTACATCAGCTTGTCTACACAATACTATCTTTATCTCACATCAGCATGACTACACAACACTATCTTTATGTCACATCAGCATGACTACACAACACTACCTTTATCTCACATCAGCATGACTACACATTACTATCTTTATCTCACATCAGCATGACTACACAACACTACCTTTATCTCACATCAGCATGACTACACAACACTATCTTTATCTCACATCAGCTGGTCTACAGAATACTATCTTCATCTCACATCATTAGTCTACACATTACTATCTTCATCTCACATCATTAGTCTACACATTACTATCTTCATCTCACATCATTAGTCCACACAACACTATCTTTATCTCACATCATCATGTCTACACATTACTATCTTTATCTCACATCAGCATGTCTACACAACACTATCTTTATCTCACATCAGCATGACTACACAATACTATGTTTATCTCACATCAGCATGACTACACAACACTACCTTTATCTCACATCAGCTTGTCTACACAATACTATCTTTATCTCACATCAGCATGACTACACATTACTATCTTTATCTCACATCAGCATGACTACACATTACTATCTTTATCTCACATCAGCATGACTACACAACACTATCTTTATCTCACATCATCATGACTACACAATACTATCTTTATCTCACATCAGCATGACTACACAACACTACCTTTATCTCACATCAGCATGACTACACAATACTATCTTTATCTCACATCAGCTTGTCTACACAATACTATCTTTATCTCACATCAGCATGACTACACAACACTACCTTTATCTCACATCATCATGTCTACACATTTCTATCTTTATCTCACATCATCATGACTACACAACACTACGTTTATCTCACATCAGCATGACTACACAACACTATCTTTATCTTACATCAGCATGACTACACAACACTATCTTTATCTCACATCAGCATGACTACACAATACTATCTTTATCTCACATCAGCATGACTACACAACACTACCTTTATCTCACATCAGCATGACTACACAATACTATCTTTATCTCACATCAGCATGACTACACAACACTATCTTTATCTCACATCAGCATGACTACACAATACTATCTTTATCTCACATCAGCATGACTACACAACACTACCTTTATCTCACATCAGCATGACTACACATTACTATCTTTATCTCACATCAGCATGACTACACAACACTATCTTCATCTCACATCAGCATGACTACACAACACTATCTTTATCTCACTTCAGCATGACTACACATTACTATCTTCATCTCACATCATCATGACTACACAACACTATCTTTATCTTACATCAGCATGACTACACATTACTATCTTTATCTCACATCAGCATGACTACACAACACTACCTTTATCTCACATCAGCATGACTACACAACACTATCTTTATCTCACATCAGCATAACTACACATTACTATCTTTATCTCACATCAGCATGACTACACAACACTATCTTTATCTCACATCAGCATAACTACACATTACTATCTTTATCTCACATCAGCATGACTACACAATACTATCTTTATCTCACATCAGCATGACTACACAACACTACCTTTATCTCACATCAGCATGACTACACAACACTACCTTTATCTCACATCAGCTTGTCTACACAATACTATCTTTATCTCACATCAGCATGACTACACAACACTACCTTTATCTCACATCAGCATGACTACACAACACTACCTTTATCTCACATCAGCATGACTACACATTACTATCTTTATCTCACATCAGCATGACTACACAACACTACCTTTATCTCACATCAGCATGACTACACAACACTATCTTTATCTCACATCAGCATGACTACACAATACTATCTTTATCTCACATCAGCATGACTACACATTACTATCTTTATCTCACATCAGCATGACTACACAACACTACCTTTATCTCACATCAGCATGACTACACATTACTATCTTTATCTCACATCAGCATGACTACACAATACTATCTTTATCTCACATCATCATGACTACACAATACTATCTTTATCTCACATCAGCATGACTACACAACACTACCTTTATCTCACATCAGCATGACTACACAACACTATCTTTATCTCACATCAGCATGACTAAACAATGCTATATTTATCTCACATCAGCATCACTACACAACACTATCTTTATCTCACATCAGCATCACTACACAACACTATCTTTATCTCACATCAGCATCACTACACAACACTATCTTTATCTCACATCAGCATGACTACACAATGCTATCTTTATCTCACATCAGCATGTCTACACAACAATATCTTTATCTCACACCAGCATGACTGCATAACACTATTTTTATCTTACATCATCCTGTCTACACAATACTATCTTTATCTCACATCATCTGGTCTACACAATACTATCTTTATCTCACATCATCTGGTCTACACAACACTATCTTTATCTTACATCATCATGTCTACACAATACTATCTTTATCTCACATCATCATGTCTACACATTGCCAACTTTCTTTTAGCGTAGAAAAAGACTGGGTTTGATCATGCAACCCAGCTATATATCCCTGATTCTTTTACGTATCCCTTCTTTCTCTCAACAGGCTCTCTCTTTCCTTGCGTGAGCTAGGCCCAATCTCCCCTCCACTTGTCTAGCTCACATGATCTCACAGCTGGTTCAGCAATATTTCCATTATTAATTGTGGGGCTTTTAGTTATCGTTAAAGGGACAGTTTACTCAAAACTTTTCTCCCCTTTAATTTGTTCCCAATGATCCACTTTACCTGCTGGAGTGTATTAAATTGTTTACAAGTAGCTCCTTTACCCTTATATTGGCATTTGAAATTGTTAATTTAGCATGTGGTATCCCCACCCATTCTGAAAGTTTGTGGCCGCGCGTACCAGATATAGATAAGCTTTGTAAACACAGCCAGCAGAAGAAATTACACTCCCAGTGTGATAAAGCAGAGATAAGGTAGTAAAATGTTGATTTTCCATTGTTCTCTCAAAGTACTGGTAATTGTTTTAAGGACAGCTATAAGATAAAGAAGCAGGTATATGTGCACAATGTGATACAGTAATGAGCTAATTTTCATACATTTTTTACTCTGCAGTTGGTAAAAAAGCAATTGTAAACACATTAAGGGAAAAACTATTTTACAGTATACTGTCCCTTTAAGACAGAGGCCTCTAGTTATCAAGCCGTCAACTGCAAATACACTGGAATTCCGCAGCGTATTTGTGGCGAGGCTGACTCGCCTTAGTTATCAAGCCCTACTGCCCGGCAAAAGTAGAATATAGTGACATAACCTACGATCCGCCGGACTCAGTCCGACACAGATTGATGGTTACGTCACTACAGATGTTCTGAATGCAAGTTCGGCACAATCCGAGTACTTTTGGTAGTTATCAAACTACTACCAGGTACGCTCGCCACTATTTCGGGACAGCGTACCTGGATTTCAATCCGCCGCCCTGGAAGCGGCGGATCCCATAGGAATGGGAGTCTGACCATAGCGAAAGCTCATGTTCGCTGTTGCCCGATATCCCATTGATTCCTATGGGAGATGTCTGCACCTAACACCCTAACATGTACCCCGAGTCTAAACACCCCTAATCTGCTCCCCCTACACCGCCGCAACTAAATAAACTTATTAACCCCTTAACCGCCACTCCCGGACCCCGCCGCAACTATAATAAACTTGTTAACCCCTAAACTGCCGCTCTGGGACCCCGTTGTCACCTACATTACATATTAACCACTAATCTGCCGCCCCCCTATACCGCCGCCACCTACATAAACTTATTAACCCCTATCCTGCGGATCCCTGACCCCGCCGCAACTAAATAAATTGTTTAACCCCTAAACCGCCGCTCCTGGACCCCGCTGCCACCTATATTAAAGTTATTAACCCCTATCCTGCCCCCCATACCGCTGCCACCTATATTAAATTTATTAACCCCTAAACCTAAGTCTAACACTAACCCTAACCCCCCCTAACTTAAATATTATTTTAATAAATCTAAATAATATTACTCGCCACCTACATTACATTTATTAACCCCTATCCTGCCCCCACTACACCGCCGCCACCTACATTAAACTCATTAACCCCTGAACCACCGCTCCCGGACCTCGCCGCAACTAAATTAAATGTTTAACTCCTAAACCACCGCTCCCAGACCCCGCCGCCACCTATATTAAAGTTATTAACCCCTATCCTGCCCCCCTATACCGCCGCCACCTATATAAAACTTATTAACCCGTAAACCTAAGACTAACACTAACACCCCCCTAACTTTAATATTATTTTAATAAATCTAAATAAAACTTACTATTATTAACTAAATTATTCCTATTTAAAATTAAATACTTCCCTGTAAAATAAACCCTAAGATAGCTACAATATAACTAATAATTATATTGTAGCTATTTTAGGATTTATTTTTATTTTACAGGCAACTTTGTATTTATTTTAACTAGGTACAATAGTTATTAATTAGTTATTAACTATTTAATAACTACCTAGCTAAAATACTTACAAAATTACCTGGACGTAATAACTTTATTTAGGTGCGGGGGCTCCGGGAGCAGCGGTTTAGGGGGTAAAACAGTATTGTATAGTGTGGGTGCTTAGTGACAGGCTATCAAGAAAGCTGCGAAGAAACCGATGAGCAGCGAGATCGATGACTGTTAGTTAACAACAGTCCGCTGCTCATCGCACTGTACTTGGTGCGCGGCTTCTTGACAGCTTTTTTGATAACTTTGGCGAACATATTCAGGTCCGCGGTGGCGGTGGTAGGCAATCTTAGGCGAGCGTATTGGGCCGGCGAATGCAGGTAAGTAGACGGCTTCATAACTAGAGGCCAGAATGTGGGAATGTCAACTTTATTTTTTATTGAGAAAATTTAAAAAAATCATTGTAAGGCCCAGACAAGATGGTCTGCTGTGATCTATTCATTAACTCTACTAGGTGTCCCCATGCAAAGCCATCAATTTGATTCACCTTATACTAGTACTGTTCCTATTTGCACAGTATCTTACCTGCAATGTCCAGGTCAACTTTATAGTGAATCAAGTGGGTATGCAGGTTCCCCAGTACATTGTTTTGGACTTTGCTACCATAGAGAAGACCATCTGGTGTGAAGAATGTGGAGTGGATATAACCTGTAGCATGAACCTTAACCTCAATGACACCATTCTGGTAGAATATGAAGTCCCATATGTAGTCATAGTTGTAAACTGTTGAGGTTGTCCTTACTACCAGGACATGGTTTTCCACACCAGCAAAGAAATTGTACCCACCATTTGTATCGCTATCAAAATGTCTCCTTAAGGCTAACCCAGTTGGCAGCTCAAAAATACATAATGCATTTTTGTAGTGAACTGGTTTATCAGCATCGTAGAAGTGATAAACATCTTGGTAAGTGGCTGTATCTGGGCAATCGATTCCTTTGGCCAGCTCAAAGTCAACAGACCCCATTCCCCAACCTGAGTCAATATATTTAGTCTGCATACCAGCAGGGCTGACACCACTATAAAAAGCAATCGCCTCCTGGATGCTCACCTCATATGCTATCCTTTCATTGTTATACTGAATGTCATACAGCTGCAAGCCACTGGAGGTGCGGACACGATAGGCAAAGCTCCAACCTGCATATTCCACATAGTTACCCAAAACTCTGTAACGTTTTCCTTGAGGCTCACACACCTTTGGCCCATGAATGTCTGACCTAGTTTTATATTCTCCACGAGGCCTAAAGGATGAATAATGTTCGTTTTCATTGTATTCTGGCAAACGAAGTTTTGCAAGTTCATTCCTTGCATACTTCCTAACCAGCTCTTCCACACTGTCAAAATACTGTCCATTGTACCAGAGCTTTTCTACTGTCCACTCCTTGGGATTTGTAGAGCGGTGATTGAGTAAGAGTTCAAAGCCAATTGGATTGATGAAGAATCCTTCCACAAAACGTTGTAGAATTAGCCATGACCTACGCTCCCCAGACTTAAGGCCTCGTGGAGCAATGTCAGTGAAAGCAAGGCAGCGATTTGTGCAATTGCTAAATGAAAACCCAGATGTCTCTACGAAAATATGGTCAGCATCTTTTAGTATCTCCCCTAGCTTGCGGTAAATATTATCATACTCTTTGAAAGTCATTGGCCTTGCCTCAAATTTAATTGTCTTATTTCCTCTATAATTGTATGTCTTGTAATAATATGGATACGGTAGAGGCCCTACAATATATTCAGTAATATTAGGGTGGGGTTGATCCCCAAAGAAGATCACAACTTTCGCCTCTCTTGGAGGTTTAGGTCCATTTTTATCCAGAAAGTTTATCACATGATATTTTTTGGGCATATAAAGTTCAATCATAAAGATTGAATTTTTGGCAAATTGTTTCCGTGCAGAGGTCAGTCTTAAGTTCTCTTGTTCCACTAGAAAGTTCTGGACAGATTTCATCTCACCAGGAGACAAATCAGAGAAGACAGATGCCTTATACCGACCCTTAGAAGGGGAATGTTTGGGGGAGAAGGCAGTTATAGACATGAACATGGCTGGAATCAAGATTAGTATATAAGTCCACATTGTGCAGTGATGATAGACGGTGCCTACAAGAGAAAAAGTGTATTTCAATTGCAAATTACATAAACAAGAAACAAATTCTCCTTAAACACAGAGAATCACGCACTCATGAGCACTATCTTAAGAATTAGCTTCATTGAACTTAATCAGATATACCCTACGAATAAGTAAACACAATGGCCTCTATTTATCAAGCCGTCAACTTACCTGCATTCGACGGCACCAATATGCTCGCCTAAGATCGCCTAACATCGCTGCCGCGGACCTGAATACATTCTCCAAAATTATCAAAAAAGCTGTCAAAAACCCGTGCACCAAGTACGGGGCGATGAGCAGCGGACTGTTGTTAACTAACAGTCATCGATCTCGCTGCTCTTTGGCTTTTTTACTGCTTTCTTGGTACCCTGTCACTAAACACCCACATTATACTATACTGTTTACCCCCTATACCGCCGCTCCCTGAGCCCACCGCACCTAAATAAAGTTATTAACCCCTAAACCGCTGCTCCCGGACCCCTCCGCAACTAAATAAAGTTATTAACCCTTAAACCGCCGCTCCCGGAGCCCACCGCAACTCTAATAAATGTATTAACCCCTAAACCGCAGCTCCTGGAGCCCACCGCCACCTACATTATACATGTTAACCACTAATCTTCCGCCCCCTATACCGCCGCCATCTACATAAAGTTATTAACCCCTAAACCGCCGCTCCCGGACCCCGCCACAACTAAATAAAGTATTTAACCCCCTAAACCGCCGCTCCTGGAGCCCACCGCCACCTACATTATACATATTAATATATGTGTGAGTATGTGAGTTCCCGTGTGTGTGTGAGAGCAAGAGTGTGAGTTTGTGATATACGTGTAAATGAATATGTTTGCTTTATACCATGTTTAAACATTTGTGCAACTCATGCGAGCAACAAGCAACTGTCTGATTTACACAATGTCACTGACATTATTATGCTTAGGGCATTTTATCTTTTTTGCCCCATCCCTGGAAAAATTTCTGTGAATGCCCAGACGTGCGGTGTTCTCTGGTTTTCATGTGTTTTTTATGTTATAGCTGAGAATGTGCAGTATTTGATTTTAGTTAGTTTTTGCTCTATTTAATGCCACACTTTATAGTTAATATTTATAGTTTATAGTTATATTACAGCTGTAGTTTAGTTATATTACAGCTGTAGTTTAGTTATATTACAGCTGTAGTTTAGTTATATTACAGCTGTAGTTTATTGTTATATTACAGCTGTAGTTTAGTTATATTACAGCTGTAGTTTAGTTATATTACAGCTGTAGTTTAGTTATATTACAGCTGTAGTTTATTGTTATATTACAGCTGTAGTTTAGTTATATTACAGCTGTAGTTTACTGGACTGTTCAATATTAAACTGTTTTTCAAGTGCAGTTTTGAGGGAACTGTCATTGGGGCATATTTATCAAGGCTCGCCAGTAACAGCAGTTATGAAGCAGCGGTCACAAAGACCGCTGCTCCATAACCTTTCCGCCTGCTCTGAGCAGGCGGACAGACATCGCCGGAAATTAACCCGATAGAGTACGATCGGGTTGTCTGACACCCCTTGCTGGCGGCCGATTGGCCGCAAGTCTGCAGGGGGCGGCGTTGCACCAGCAGCTCTTGTGAGCTGCTGGTGCAATGTTGAATACGGCGAACAATACGTATTCAGCGAGGTCTGTGTAATCTAATTGCAGTTGCCTGCCTGCCAGCGTGTGTGCCAGGCCCACTTGCCCAGTGCCACCACTCATATCTGGTGTAACAGTAGTGTAAATTTAAAAAAAAAAACTTTTTTGACTGTGAAACATCAGTCTGCTTGTGTAATCTAATTGCAGTTGCCTGCCTGCCAGCGTGTGTGCCAGGCCCACTTGCCCAGTGCCCCCACTCATATCTGGTGTAACAGTAGTGTAAATTTAAAAAAAAAACTTTTTTGACTGTGAAACATCAGTCTGCTAGTGTAATCTAATTGCAGTTGCCTGCCTGCCAGCGTATGTGCCAGGCTCACAGCGTATACTGTGCCCACTTGCCCAGTGCCCCCACTCATATCTGGTGTAACAGTAGTGTAAATTAAAAAAAAAAAACTTTTTTGACTGTGAAACATCAGTCTGCTTGTGTAATCTAATTGCAGTTGCCTGCCAGCCAGCGTGTGTGCCAGGCTCACAGCGTATACTGTGCCCACTTGCCCAGTGCCACCACTCATATCTGGTGTAACAGTAGTGTAAATTTAAAAACAAAAAATTTTTGGACTGTGAAACATCAGTCTGCTTTTTTGTGTCAGGCTCACAGCGTATACTGTGCCCACTTGCCCAGTGCCACCACTCATATATTGTTTAATAGTAGTGTAAGTGTACATTTAAAAAAAAAAAACTTTTTGGACTGTGAAACATCAGTCTGCTTTTTTGTTTCAGGATCACAGCTTATACTGAGCCCACTTGCCCAGTGCCACCACTCATATCTTGTTTAATAGTAGTGTAAGTATACATTTAAAAACAAAAAAAACTTTTTGGACTGTGAAACATCAGTCTGCTTTTTTGTTTCAGGCTCACAGCTTATACTGGGCCCACTTGCCCAGTGCCACCACTCATATCTTGTTTAATAGTAGTGTAAGTGTACATGTAAAAAAATAAAAACTTTTTGGACTGTTAAACATCAGTCTGCTTTTTTGTGTCAGGCTCACAGCGTATACTGTGCCCACTTGCCCAGTGCCACCACTCATATCTTGTTTAATAGTAGTGTAAGTGTACATTTAAAAAAATAAAAAAAATTTGGACTGTGAAACATCAGTCTGCTTTTTTGTGTCAGGCTCACAGCGTATACTGTGCCCACTTGCCCAGTGCCACCACTCATATCTTATTTAATAGTAGTGTAAGTGTACATGTAAAAAACTAAAAACTTTTTGGACTGTGAAACATCAGTCTGCTTTTTTGTGTCAGGCTCACAGCTTATACTGGGCCCACTTGCCCAGTGGCATCACTCATATCTTGTTTAATAGTAGTGCAAGTGTACATTTAAAAAAAAATGACAGGCAGAGGCAGGCCACCCCGCAGGTGCCGTCATGGTGCTGTGATTCCCTTTGGCACTAGAATAATGCCCAGTGTTCAGAGGCCACGTCCCATGAACTCGAAAAGTTCTGAGGAAATAGTTGACTTTATAACACAGGACACCCAATCTTCTATAGCTTCCGTTCCAAACCTTGATGCACCATCCTCCTCCAGCTTATCTTCGGGCACCTCTCAAGTTACCACTCGCCTGCCTGCCGCCACCACCAACACTAGCACCACAGCCGCTTCACTTGATCTGTCAGAGGAGTTTTTTACACATCAGTTGGAAGAAATAAGTGATGTGCAACCATCATTGACAGAGGAAGTAGATAACAGTGATATGTCTCAGTCAGACAGCATTACAGACATGGACGTACGGTGTGATGATGATGATGTTGTACCTGCTGCTGCTTCCTTTGTTGATTTGTCAGATACAAGTGAAGCAGTTGATTATGACGATGCGTCCGTGGATGTCATGTGGGTGCCCGCTAGAAGAGAAGAAGAACAGGGGGAAAGTTCAGATAGGGAGACAGAGAGGAGGAGGAGGAGACAAGTTGGAAGCAGGGGGAGGTCGTCGCAAGGAGCTAGTGGCACAGTCAGACAGCATGCATCGGCACCCGGGGTCAGCCAGACAGCACGCCAATCAATGCATGCTGTTGCCACCACCAGAATGCCGTCATCGCAGAGCTCAGCAGTGTGGCATTTTTTTTGTGTGTCTGCCTCTGACAACACATGATTAAGGGGTAACACCCCGAAACGTTGTGGACTTTTTTCTTGTGCCATAATAAATTGGTTATAATTTATGCTGCTGCTATCTTTGTGTGTATCTATTTGGGGGTTTGCAGGAACCCTGGCAGCGAGCATTGGGCATTTAAGGGTGCTGGACTTTTGACTGTTTTCTGACAACAACGATGCCATTTGCAACTTGTGCCAAAAGAAAGAGTCGTGGGAAGTCCAACACCCACCTAGGTACAACTGCTTTGCGAAGGCACATGATCGCACATCACAAACGCCTATGGGATCAACACATGAGTAGAAGCAGCACAAAAACTCAAAGCCGCCATCCTCCTCCTGGTCCAGCATCTTCAGCCACGTCAACCACTGCTGTCCTCCTTGCCCCCTCTCAACCATCCGCCACTGATAGCTGGTCTGCAAAGCATGGTCAGGGCAGGTTTATCACCTACACTGCACATTGGGTAAACCTGCTGACGGCTGCCAAGCATGGAATGCGTGGCTCTGCAGAGGAGGAGTTGGTGACACCGCCACGACTTGCAGGCAGGCCTGCTGCCACCTCCTCTACTACTCCTACTCCATCCTCTTCCATAACCTCCTCGGCTGAGTTCTCTTCTGCTGCTGCGTCTTTCTCCACATCAACAGCACCCCCCCAGCTCCGCAGGTACTATTCCACATCCCGGATATGGCAGTGTCACGCCGTCTTGGGGTTGACTTGCCTGAAAGCAGAGAGTCACACCGGACCAGCACTCCTGTCCGCCCTGAACGCACAGGTGGATCAGTGGCTGACTCCCCAACAACTGGAGATCAGCAAAGTGGCTTCTGACAATGGAAGTAATTTGGTGGCGGCATTGAAATTGGGCAAGCTGACACATGTGCCGTGCATGGCACATGTGTGTAATCTGATCGTACAACGCTTTGTGCATAAGTACCCAGGCTTACAGAACATCCTGAAGCAGGCCAGGAAGGTGTGTGGCCATTTGAGACGTTCCTACACGGCCATGGCGCACTTTTCCGATATCCAGCGGCGAAACAACATGCCAGTGAGGCGCTTGATTTGCGACAGCTCGACACGTTGGAATTCAACACTCCTAATGTTCGACCGCCTGCTCCAACAAGAAAAAGCCGTTAACGAGTATTTGTATGACCGGGGTGCTAGGACAGCCTCTGCGGAGCTGGGAATTTTTTTGCCACGTTACTGGGCGCTCATATGCAATGCCTGTAGGCTCATGCGTCCTTTTGAGGAGGTGACAAACCTAGTCAGTCGCACCGAAGGCACCATCAGTGACATCATACCATTTGTTTTCTTCCTGGAGCGTGCCCTGCGAAGAGTGCTGGATCAGGCCGTAGATGAGCGTGAAGAGGAAGAGTTGTGGTCACCATCACCACCAGAAACAGCCTTATCAGCATTGCTTGCTGGACCAGCGGCAACGCTGGAAGAGGATTGTGAGGAAGAGGAGTCAGAGGAGGAATGTGGCTTTGAGGAGGAGGAGGAAGACCAACCACAACAGGCATCCCAGGGTGCTCGTTGTCACCTATCTGGTACCCGTGGTGTTGTACGTGGCTGGGGGGAAGAAGATACCTTCAGTGAGATCACTGAGGATGAGGAACCGGACATGAGTAGCTCGGCATCCAACCTTGTGCAAATGGGGTCTTTCATGCTGTCGTGCCTGTTGAGTGACCCTCGTATAAAAAAGCTGAAGGAGAATGACCTGTATTGGGTGTCCACGCTACTAGACCCCCGGTATAAGCATAAAGTGCCTAAAATGTTACCGAATTACCACAAGTCGGAAAGGATGCAGCAGTTCCAAAATAAATTAAAAATTATGCTTTACACAGCGTATAAGGGTGATGTCACAGCACAACGGGAATCTAATAGTGGAAGAGGTGAAAGTAATCCTCCGACTCCCACGACCACGCCGGCAAGGACAGGACGCTTTACAGACATGTTGTTGATGGAGGACATGCAGAGCTTTTTAACTCCTATGCATCGACACAGCCCTTCGGGGGCCACCCTCATAGAACGACTCGACCGACAGGTAGCAGACTACCTCGCCTTAACTGCAGATCTTGACACTCTGAGGAGCGATGAACTCCTTGACTACTGGGTGTGCAGGCTTGAACTGTTGCCTGACCTATCCCAATTTGCAATAGAACATCTGGCCTGCCCCGCTTCAAGTGTCCTGTCAGAAAGGACCTTCAGTGCAGCAGGAGGTATTGTCACTGAGAAGAGAAGTCGCCTAGGTCAAAAAAGTCTAGATTACCTCACCTTTATTAAGATGAATGAGGGATGGATCCCGAAGGGACTGACATTGGGCGATACATTCAAGTAAAAAAGGCCTGATGAGATGAGCTGCCTTGGGCTAAAAATGGTCCACACGCTGCTGTATTTTATCTCTGAATGCTGGATGACTTGCGTGACTTATCCGCCATCAACTAGGGTTCAAGCCGCAATGTTTTAGGGCACTTTCTGCCTTGGAAACAAACATCAATTTTTCTGGCCGCTGCTACAGCAGCGGCTGCAACAATACCTAATTTTTCAGGCATGTGTACATGCCAAATTTTTCTGGCCTCTGATGCTGCACTGTGGCTTCAAAAACCAAACCAAAAAAAAGGCACTTAACAGGGATTAAACTGATAGGAATAGTACTACTTAACACACCACTCCTATCTGGTGGCACATTATATTGCACGCGCAGTGCCCCAAATTTGAAGTAGGAGGACCGACCAAGCATCTTTTTCCATCTCCCGGTTCCTAAAATCCATGCCATATACACGTCCCCTGGCGCCCCAACTGCCTCTGGGAACCTTACCATGGGTCCCAGACCGCACGTCTTGTAATTCTCTGTCTGGGAAATTATCTATCTATCAAATCTATCTATTTATCTATCAAATCTATCTATCTATCTATCGTATCTATCAAATGTATCTATTGCATCTATTGATCTATGTATCAAATCTATCTATCAAATCTATCTATCAAATCTATCTATCAAATCTATCTATCAAATCTATCTATCAAATCTATCTATCAAATCTATCTCGTGGCCGGACTGTTATCTGACAGCCACTTGTGTTTTGGCCAAATGTCCGTTGGCCAAATGTGCATCTGCCAAATGTCCGTCGGCTAAAAGTCCGGCCACGATTGCAAGCGCAGTGCCCCAAATTTGAAGTAGGAGGACCGACCAAGCATCTTTTTCCATCTCCCGGTTCCTAAAATCCATGCCATATACACATCCCCTGATAGGGGACACCACAGTGGAAGGTACCCGGTCGAAATTTCTTTGCACAAAAGGCAATCCCCAACCTGTACTCGATTGTGCAAAAGGAAGTAACCTTACCATGGGTCCTAGACCACACATCTTGTAATTCTCTGTCTGGGAAATTATCTATCTATCAAATCTATCTATTTATCTATCAAATCTATCTATCTATCTATCGTATCTATCAAATGTATCTATTGCATCTATTGATCTATATGTCTAATCTATGTATCTATCTATCTCTCAAATCTATCTATCTCGTGGCCGGACCGACCAAGCATCTTTTTCCATCTCCCGGTTCCTAAAATCCATGCCATATACACGTCCCCTGATAGGGGAAGTAACAGGGATTAAACTGATAAGAATAGTACTACTTAACACACCACTCATATCTGGTGGCACAGTAGATTGCACGTGCAGTGCCCCAAATTTGAAGTAGGAGGACCGACCAAGCATCTTTTTCCATCTCCCGGTTCCTAAAATCCATGCCATATACACGTCCCCTGATAGGGGACACCGCAGTGGAAGGTACCCGGACGAAATTTCTTTGCACAAAAGGCAATCCCCAACCTGTACGCGATTGTGCAAAAGGAAGTAACCTTATCATGGGTCTCAGACCGCATGTCTTGTAATTCTCTGTCTGGGAAATTATCTATCTATCTATCTATCTATCAAATCTATCTATTTATCTATCAAATCTATCTATCTATCTATCGTATCTATCAAATGTATCTATTGCATCTATTGATCTATCTATCTAATCTATGTATCAAATCAAAGAGACCTTCAATGACATCAGTGAGGACAAGGAACGGGACATGGCTAGCTTGGTATCCAACCTTGTGCAAATGCGGTTGTGCAAATGGACTGTTTGCGGTTGTTTGCGGTGCGTTAAAGGGACAGTCTAAGCCAAAATAAACTTTCAGAATTCAGATGAGCATGTAATTTTAAACAATTTTCCAATTTACTTGTATCACCAATTTTGCTTTTTTCTCTTGGTATTCTTAGTTGAAAGCTTAACCTAGGAGGTTCATATGCTAATTTCTTAGACCTTGAAGCCCACCTCTTTCAGATTGCATTTTAACAGTTTTTCACCACTAGAGGGTGTTAGGTCACGTATTTCATATAGATAACACTGTGCTTGTGCACGAGAAGTTATCTGGGAGCAGGCACTGATTGGGAGCAGGCACTGATTGGCTAGACGGCTAGTCTGTCAAAAGAACTGAAAAAGGGGCAGTTTGCAGAGGCTTAGATACAAGATAATCACAGAGGTTAAAAGTATATTATTATAAATGTGTTAGTTATGCAAAACTGGGAAATGGGTAATAAAGGGATTATCTATCTTTTAAAGCAATAAAAATTCTGGTGTAGACTGTCCCTTTAAACGGGGAGTTTGGTCTGTCACTGTGAAGTGGGCGTAACCCTTACACTACCTGATCGATACAACATCATACCTGATGTTTTAAAGCATGTTATTCCAAACAATTTAGGAATGTTAGGTGATTTATGCCCTTTATGGCTTAAAACCAGACTCTGCATCAACTATGTGATTTTCCGTGGGAGTTTTGCCATGGATCCCCCTCCGGCATGCCACAGTCCAGATGTTAGTCCCCTTGAAACAACTGCTCAATCACTATTGTGGCCAGAAAGAGTCCCTGTGGGTTTTAAAGTTCGCCTGCCTATTGAAGTCTATGGCGGTTCGCCCGGTTCACGAACATTTTTTGAAGTTCGCGTTCGACGTTCGCGAACCCAAATTTTTAGGTTCGCAACATCACTAATGTTAACGTAAAATAGATATCTATACCTATATGTCTATAGGAATAGATATAAATGTATAGGTATGTATAGATAAATATAGAAATAGCCTGGAAGAGTGAGTGCTGAGTAAATATGTTGTGTTACAATGTTGCATTGTGCATGGGAGGAATTCACTCACCCTTTACATGCTGTGCAGGGAATCCACTTCCTTTTTGCTGCTGTGGATTCCTGGAAGTTTTTTCACCATGGATCGTGCCAAGAGAGTTTCTGTTCCTCCTCAAAGATACAGGGATGAAGACTCTGAACCTGTAGAGCTGGAAGAGATGGAGACTGAGAACGTGGATTGGATCACAACTTCCCCCTCGGGGGCTGTTACAGTTGGTCAGGGCTATGTCTCAGGTCTCTTCCTTCCCTCTTCCCCTTCTAGGGGGAGAGGGAGAAGAGAGTCCGGTTATATTGTTTCCCTCTTCTGAACGAGAGGGGGTGGAGGAGGAATGTAGCATGGGCCTGCCAGGCCTCTGAACCGGTTGGGGGCGGGCGTCTGAGTTAAGGCCTAGAAGGGGTTGTAGGCTGGGGTCTCAAGTGGTCAGCGGGTGCCCTTGCCCTCCCGTAGTCTATCTGGCAGGTTCGTTAATCGGTATTGTCGGTAGTGGGAGCAGTGGTGGGGCCTTCCCTGCGTCGTTGGTCATCTCCGGGGAGACCGTCTCGGCTGCGTTGTCCTTGCTGCATTCCCTGGTAGCAATGCTAGTTGGGGCATCTTCATCTGTCACAGTGCCCATTCTGTCCCAGGGTCTAGTGTAGGGGGACAGTCTGCAGGCCTCTTCATCTGCTACGTTGGTTGCCCCATACAAGATGGCCACCAAACCATCTTCCGGTCACGTGCCCCTTCTGCTAGCTGCTTCCGTTGACATCACTTCTGGTTAGGGCAGTCAGAATGCAGCAGGCATCAAGAGCAGATCGTTCCACCCAGCTCCTCAGGTAAGAATGGAGGACCACAGGGGAGAACATCCGCTCAAGACAGTGGTGGTGCCCAGAAGGGCAGGCATGCAGGAACAAGCTAGAGTGATAATGAGAGCGGCTGTTAAGAAGGGGCATTCTACCATTAGCCCCAGTTTGTGTGATGGCTTATCGATAGTGAGGAGGCTGGCATATCTGGGGTGGGGCGCGCCTCAGGGCTCAGTACCTCAGTTAGGTTTATGGATGAGTTTGCCAGCATGCCTTCTGCACAGATGAGGAAGAGTTAAGTTTGCAATTTGGGGCGAGTGACAGTGACAGGAAGTTTATACAAGATGGTTTGACTGTGTGGGGGGTGGATCTGAGACTTCCTTCTTGCCTTATATCTTGCAGGATACAACAGCACCAGTGGTCAGCAGTGATACAGCCCTACAGGGATTCCAAGCTTTTGCTCTGGATGTGGACATCGCAGGAACTGAGGGACAGTCTGCCTCAGGGTCCGTAGCACTTCATGCTGGGAGCGGTGAGTTCCACTTTAATTTCTCTTGGGGTGGGCATTTTTTCTCTCCATCCAGTGATTCAGGGTCAAAGAGCGATAGGGCCCTGGGTTTGGTGGTGAACGAGCATCAAAGAATGTACAGAATGCTCAAAAAATTGGTGGGGGAGCAGGGTGGGACCACAGCAGGTAAGTTTAGTGCTGGGGGAGCTTCCACTGGGTCTTCAATTCAAGTGGTAGATGTTAAGCTGTGGGGGAACTGTTTCCACGATTTTCTGGATGGATGACCTCAGAGTGGTTTTCGATATTAATCAGCTATCAGCCTCCATGCCTGTGGTGGTGCACTACCTGAGGCACTTGGTGTTGAGATGCCTGCAGTTGAATATCTACCTCAGAGCTTGCTATATTCTCGGGGTGCAAAATATAGAAGTGTATGAATTATCTCACTTTCATTGGGATGCATTTAGGGCTGCAGCAACTGATGGGCTTTCTTGTCCTTTATTTCTATGGCAGATGGCGCTGGATTGCGAGCCTTGACTTCTTTGATCCGTGCTTCTCTTGCGCCTGCAACCTGGGCAGT
>NC_069503.1:9270029-9305029 GCF_027579735.1 Bombina bombina | reverse complement strand
AAAGCTCTTTTACCTTACCAGCCCATAAAAGGGCCTTTTGCGGGGCATACCCCAAAGAATTCAGCTCTTTTGCCTGTAAAAAAAAACATACAATACCCCCCCCAACATTACAACCCGCCACCCACATACCCCTAATCTAACCCAAACCCCCCTTAAATAAACCTAACACTAAGCCCCTGAAGATCTTCCTACCTTGTCTTCACCATGCCAGGTATCACCGATCGTTCCAGGCTCCGAAGTCTTCATCCAAGCCCAAGCGGGGGCTGGAGATCCATCATCCGGCTGAAGTCTTCTATCAAGCGGCAAGAAGAAGTCCAGAAGAGGCTCCAAAGTCTTCATCCTATCCGGGCAGAAGAGGAGATCCGGACCGGCAACCATCTTGATCCAAGCGGCATCTTCTATCTTCATCCGATGACGAGCGGCTCCATCTTGAAGACCTCCAGCGCGGATCCATCCTCTTCTTCCGACGTCCTAAGTCCGAATGAAGGTTCCTTTAAATTACGTCATCCAAGATGGCGTCCCTCGAATTCCGATTGGCTGATAGGATTCTATCAGCCAATCGGAATTAAGGTAGGGAAAATCTGATTGGCTGATTGAATCAGCCAATCAATTTGAGCTCGCATTTTATTGGCTGTTCCGATCAGCCAATAGAATGCAAGCTCAATCTGATTGGCTGATTGGCAACCTTCCAACGACGTCCTCTTCTGCCCGGATAGGATGAAGACTTTGGAGCCTCTTCTGGACTTCTTCTTGCCGCTTGATAGAAGACTTCAGCTGGATGATGGATCTCCAGCCCCCGCTTGGGCTTGGATGAAGACATCGAAACCTGGATCGGTGATACCCGGTGTGGTGAAGATAAGGTAGGAAGATCTTCAGGGGCTTAGTGTTAGGTTTATTTAAGGGGGGTTTGGGTTAGATTAGGGGTATGTGGGTGGTGGGTTGTAATGTTGGGGGGTATTGTATGGTTTTTTTTACAGGCAAAAGAGTTGAATTCTTTGGGGTATGCCCCGCAAAAAGGCCCTTTTAAGGGCTGGTAAGGTAAAAGAGCTTTTCTATTTTAATTTTAGAATAGGGTAGGGCATTTTTTTTATTTTGGGGGGCTTTGTTATTTTATTAGGGGGCTTAGAGTAGGTGTAATTAGCTTAAAATTGTTGCAATATATTTATTATGTTTGTAATTAATTTTTTTATTTTTTGTAACTTAGCTTTTTTTATTTTTTGTACTTTAGTTAGTTTATTTAATTGTATTTATTTGTAGGTATTTCATGTAATTAATTTATTGATAGTGTAGTGTTAGGTTTAATTGTAACTTAGGTTAGGATTTATTTTAGAGGTAATTTTGTAATTATTTTAACTAGGTAACTATTAAATAGTTATTAACTATTTAATAGCTATTGTACCTGGTTAAAATAAATACAAAGTTGCCTGTAAAATAAATATAAACCCTAAAATAGCTACAATATAATTATAATTTATATTGTAGCTATATTAGGGTTTATTTTACATTTTTCTGTGTGCATGAGACTTGCTAATTTGTGTTTACCTGGGACCTTTCTAAGCTCATATTGATGTGGCAATTGCCTTCCTTAATCAGTCATTTACAAACCGTTTCCTCTCCTGCTCTAGGTACCAGTATTGCTCAGATTAGGTAATGTTGTTGGGGTCAATCCCCTTTTTAGATTAGCTTTAGAGAAATCCGTGTATTCTATGAGCCCTGAGGGTTACGGTGTATTTGAACTATTACCCAGGGAAGTAATTCTGTTTTTTAAGTCTCACACACACAGTCCTGATCTGTTTCTTAATCTAAGTTTTAAATGTATGTCTCACATATTTATGTTATACATTTGGTACTATTTACCACCCTTTCTATTCTATAATTAGTAAAAGTTACGTTTTAATAACCAGTTCTGGACACAATCCGGTTTTCAATGCATACTGTTACTATATAGTGTTTTGTGAGTGCTGGGTACTGTCAAACTTCTCTCTCTTTTTTGTACCTTTATTTTACAGGTAAGTATTTAGCTTTAAATAGGAATAAGTTATTTAATAAGAGTTAATTTATTTCGTTAGATTTAAATTATATTTAACTTAGGGGGGTGTTAGTGTTAGGGTTAGACTTAGCTTTAGGGGTTAATACATTTATTAGAGTAGCGGTGAGGTCCGGTCGGCAGATTAGCGGTTAATACTTGAAGTTAGGTGTCGGCGATGTTAGGGAGGGCAGATTAGGGGTTAATACTATTTATTATAGGGTTAGAGAGGCGGATTAGGGGTTAATACATTTATTATAGTAGCGGTGAGGTCCGGTCGGCAGATTAGGGGTTAATTATTGTAGGTAGCTGGCGGCAACATTGTGGGGGGCAGATTAGGGGTTAATAAATATAATATAGGGGTCGGCGGTGTTAGGGGCAGCAGATTAGGGGTACATAGGTATAATGTAGGTTGCGGCGGTGTACGGGGCGGCAGATTAGGGGTTAAAAAAATATGCAGGGGTCAGCGATAGCGGGGGTGGCAGATTAGGGGTTAATAAGTGTAAGGTTAGGGGTGTTTAGACTCGGGGTACATGTTAGGGTGTTAGGTGCAGACTTTGGAAGTGTTTTCCCATAGGAAACAATGGGGCTGCGTTAGGAGCTGAACGCTGCTTTTTCGCAGGTGTTAGGTTTTTTTTCCACTCAAACTGCCCCATTGTTTTCTATGGGGGAATCGTGCACAAGCACGTTTTTGAAGCTGGCCGCGTCCGTAAGCACCACTGGTATTGAGAGTTGCAGTGGCGGTAAATATGCCATACGCTCCCTTTTTGGAGCCTAACGCAGCCCTTCTGTGAACTCTAAATACCAGCGGTATTTAAAAGGTGCGGGGGGAAAAAAGCCAGCGTTAGCTACGCGGGTCGTTACCGACAAAACTCTAAATCTAGCCGATTATCTTAGTCCGTTGCTACCGATTAGTGGATCATACAGTATATACCTCACTCTGTATATACTCTCTATACTACTCAAGGTTCCTAAGTGTGTTTTTATAGCAATTCCTATTTTACTTTTAACACAATAAATGTTAAGTTTTAACTTTTTTCCATGTAAAGCTGTTTATATTATATCAGCTAGACCATCTGTCAATAAGTGCATAAACCAGAGTGCTATATGTGTATTCTATTTGTGTACTTGTGCAACGTGTATGAGTCTGTTTGTTTGGATGTATATGTGCGTGCGTGTGTGTATGTGTATATATGTGTGCGTGTATGTTTGTGTGCATGGGTATATGTGTATGAGTCTGTTTGTATGTATATGTGTGTGTGTGTATATGTGTGTGCGTGTATGTTTGTGTGCGTGTGCAAATATGTATGAGTCTGTTTGTGTGTTTGTATGTATGTATATGTGTGTGTATATTTGTGTGCGTGTATGTTTGTGTGCGTGTGTATATTTGTATGAGTCTGTTTGTGTGTATCTATATGTGCATGCGTGCGTGTGTATATGTGTATGAGTCTGTTTGTTTGTATGTGAATGTGCGTGCGTGTGTATATGTGTGTGCGTGTATGTTTGTGTGCGTGTGTAAATGTGTATGAGTCTGTTTGTGTGTATGTATATGTGCATGCGTGTGTGTATATGTGTGTGCGTGTATGTTTGTGTGCATGTGTATATGTGTATGAGTCTGTTTGTTTGTATGTATATGTGCGTGTGTGTATATGTGTGTGCATGTGTGTGCGTGTGTGCGTGTATGACTGTGAGTGTGTAAATGTGTATGAGTCTGTTTGTGTGTATGTATATGTGCATGCGTGTGTGTATAAGTGCGTGTGTATATGTGTGTGTGTGTACGTGTATGTTTGTGTGCGTGTGTATATGTGTATGAGTCTGTTTATGTGTATGTATATGTGCATGCGTGTGTGTATATGTGTGTGCGTGTATGTTTGTGTGCATGTGTATATGTGTATGAGTCTGTTTGTTTGTATGTATATGTGCGTGTGTGTATATGTGTGTGCATGTGTGTGCGTGTGTGTGTATATGTATGTGCGTGTATGACTGTGAGTGTGTAAATGTGTATGAGTCTGTTTGTGTGTATGTATATGTGCATGCGTGTGTGTATAAGTGCGTGTGTATATGTGTGTGTGTGTGTGTGTGTACACGTGTATGTTTGTGTGCGTGTGTATATGTGTATGAGTCTGTTTGTGTGTATGTATATGTGTGTGTATATTTGTGTGCGTGTATGTTAGTGTGCGTGTGTATATGTGTATGAGTCTGTTTGTGTGTATGTATATGTGCATGTGTGTGTGTTTATATATGTGTGCTTGCGTGTGTGTATATGTTTGTGTGCGTGTATGAGTGTGAGTGTGTATATGTGTATGAGTCTGTTTGTGTGTATGTACATGTGCATGCGTCTGCAGGCCTGACCGGGGGTACGATGGCACTTGATGGTGCACTGAATGGGGGGCAATTGTGTTATGGAAGGGCAAGTAGCAGGGGCGCCATCGTCCATAAGCGCACAGAATAGGGGGGAATCTGGCATATATGAGCAGGCCGCAGGCCTGACGGGGAACACGCCATCTGCGCAACAGGTCGCAGGGCCTCAGGCCGCAATTAGGCAGGCTGGGGGCAAGCGGCAAACCAAGAGTACATCGCGGCCTAGTAGACGCTGCAGTACTGCATCACGCAGCAAGTGCAGCACCCAGCAGGGTGCGCGTGTGTCGCCCGCGGGCGTGGCCCTCAGCGGGGTCCCCCCGGGAGTAGTTACTAGGGCTTCTGCAAGAAAGGCACCAGTTCTCACGCCCAGTTTATGTCAGGGCGCGCAGGTTGTTTCAGAACAAGGTAGACAAGTGCAGTTTGCAGATGCTGTTATGAATGTTCTAGTGGAGGATATGGCTGACAATGTTGTGTCTGAGTGTGGCATAGAGCGTAGGAGCCCCAGTCCATTGGGGTTTCATGATGATTTTGTTTGTGGGCCTTCGTCCCCTTCCCTGGGTACTCCTCTCTCCCATTTCTCTTCACAGATTGTGATGGAGCCCAGAAATGTTTTGATGCCACTGCAGGCCATTCCCAGTGCTTCTGAAAGGGAGGAGCAGTCCCAGGATCAGCCATCCACATCCTCAGGTCCTTTGCCGGTGCAACGCCTCTTGGGAGCTGGTAAGCAAACTGTTACTTTTGAACGTAGGGGTTTGAGTTCATCCTCGGATGATTCGGGTTCAGAGAGTGATAGATCCCTGGGGTTGGAAGCTAAAGGGCAGAAGAGGATGTATAGGATGGTAAAATGGTTAGTCGAGGAAAGGAAGGCTATGGGTTTACCCCTCCCCCCTGGTTCATCCCGCATGGAACCCCCTGTTCCTCTGCCGACACCTCCTGCGTTAACAGGCTTGGTTAGCCCGGTGGTGGGGAACAGGCGCAGGGCAGCTGTGCATGGGGATACTGACACGTGGTCCACATTTAGTTTACACGAACATCTTAAATCCAAGGTGATGTCGACTCACGGTTGTGGGCTCAATTGGGGCCTGAGAAACAGGTGGCTCCTGTACCAGCCTTCGGGGGGTTGGGAGGCGCCAAAGCCTTGCAGCGCTCTCGATGGCGGCCCACGGGTGTGTGCTGGCGTTTCCAGGACAAACTTTGTTCCAGGGGAGCGGCATGTGCATTTCGTCATGCCTGTAAACACTGCAGTGGCGGCCACTCTGGGTCTGAGTGTACTAGGCCCCAGGACTCGAGTCGTCCCCAAGAGAGACCAGGCGTTGGTCCCAAACCTTTCCCTGTGGGAAAGGGCGGCCACCCCGCTGAGGGTAGCCGTAATTGAAAATGGCTGCTTCTTTACCCGTTTAAAGAGGCCGCCTTGCTACTTAGGGATGGTCTGTTATTCCGGTCGGATTGCATGTGGTAGGTTCCTCAACACATAGGAACCTAAAATCTGCATATCAGTTCCCTGAGGTGTTGAGGGATAAGCTAAATAAGGAAATAATGCTGGGTCGCATGGCGGGCCCATTTGGGGAGATCCCGCTTCCCGGGTTGGTCGTTTCTCCTTTGGGAGTTGTCCCAAAGAAGGAGCCGGGTAAGTTTCGGCTCATCCAGCACCTATCTTTTCCAAAGGGTCGTTCGGTTAACAATGCTATACCTCCTGAGCTTAGCTCAGTTTTCTATCAGTCCTTCGATGAAGCGTTAGGGCTGGTTCGCAGGCAGGGGCTGGAGCTCTGATGGCGAAGCTAGATGTGGAATCTGCTTTTCGGCTCCTACCAATTCACCCCTCCTCTTTTAGGCTCATGGGGTGTTGTTTTGAGGGCAAGTACTACGTGGACAAATGCTTGCCCATGGGGTGCTCAATTTCGTGTGCCTACTTCAAGGCTTTCAGTAGTTTCTTGCACTGGGCCATTGCGGAGGTTGCCGGATTCGACGGCCTGGCACACTATTTGGATGATTTTCTGCTCGTCGGGCATGCGGGTTCGTCTAAGTACGCTTTCTTGATGAAAGTCACTAGGCTGCTGATGGGCAGAATGGGAGTTCCTTTGGCAGAGGACATGTCCCAGGGCCCTTGTACGTGCCTTACTTTTTTGGGCATCGAGGTTGATTCTGCAGCAGGGCAATGCAGTCTGCCTCAGGATAAGATACAGCGTATGCTGGAGTCAGTGCGCGTTATCGCTCCGTGAAGGACCTTCAAACTTTGTTGGGTTTGCTTAATTTTGCCGGGAGGATTATTCCTATGGGAAGGATATTCCTCCGCAGGCTGGAGCGGCAGTTATGCGGCGAGAGGTCGCAGACTCGGCGGTTCCGGGTGTCTTCTGAAATGTTGGATGACCTCAAGGTTTGGGAGGAATTTCTAATCCACTTTAATGGGATTTGCCTGTGGCGGGAGGTTGTTCCTTCCAATGCAGTGATTCAGTTGTTCACTGATGCGGCCGGGTCTCACGGGTACAGGGCTTTCTTGGCCAGGCAATGGAGCGCCGGCCCGTGGCCTAGTGCGTGGATGGAAAGAAGCTTGGTTCGGAACCTGTGCCTTTTAGAACTGTTTCCCATCCTTGTCGCTCTTGACATTTGGGGTGACCAGATTCGGGATCGCGAGGTGATTTTCTGGACTGATAAAATGAGCGTTGTTTACGCTGTTAACAAGCTCTCGTCTGGTTCCCCTCCGGTTGTGCGATATTTGAGGCTCTTGGTGCTGAGGTGTCTGCACCTGAATATCGTGTTCCGTGCTAGGCATGTCCCGGGCATTCAGAATAGGATTGCGGATGCACTTTCCCGTTTTCAATGGGAAGCTTTTTATGCGTTGATTCCTTATGCGGACACTAACGGATTGCCTTGTCCTAATTACTTATGGCAGGTGGCGCTGGATGGGGACCCTTGATCGCAATGGTCCGGTCTTCTCTCGCCCCGTCTACCTGGACAACCTACGTGAAACACTGGACAGAATGAGTCACTGTGACTCAAGGGGCTGTCCTTCCTGTGACGGTGACCAGTGGGGCTTGCTTGAATGGATTACCGAACTCAAAGGTAATGGGGTTTCAAAGAGTGCGGTTGGGTCACGCCTCGCGGCGGTGTCCTTTTTTCTGCAAACTATATGGCCACTCAGACTCCTTGAGAACCTTCCTGGTTAGGCAGGTGCTTAGGGGCTGGGGGCGTATGGTGCCCAGAACTAGGGATGTTAGGGAACCAGTTTCCATTGAACGTTTGGTAGTATTGTGCCAGGCTTTGCCGGCGGTCTGTTCATCCACCTATGAAGCCACCCTGTTTTCAGCCGCCTTTGGGTTGGCTTTTCACGGGGAACTCAGAGTAGGGGAAATGGTCCTGCCCTCTAAGAATAAGATGGGAGGCCTTCTACATTCCCATGTCAGGAACTATGAGTCGTCGATTCTGGTTTTCATCCCCAGATCTAAAACCGACCAAGAGGGGAGAGGAGCATGGTTATCTTTGCCGGCCAAAGAAGGGTCTGTTTTTTGCCCAGACAGACTGATCAAAGCCTATATGGACGTGTGTCCTGAAGGCTCCTCACAGTTCCTAGTTCACAAGGACGGATCCCCGTTGATGAGGTTCCAGTTTCAGAAGGTATTGGCCTGGGCAGCATCCCGAGTCGGTCTTGACCCAAGGGTCATTGCTCCTCATTCATTCAGAGTGGGTGCGTCTACCACTGCCGCTAGTTTAGGTTGGTTGGCTGACCATATTAGAGCTCTGGGGAGATGGAGGTCTAAAAGGTATCTGTTATATGTTAGGCCTTTGACTGTTTAAATGATGTTATGGTTTCAGTGTTCAACGGTTAACCTTTATTTCTTTTCTTAGGACCAAGGAGCAGTCCACTGAGGGTATGGATTATGGGGCATTCATACATCCACTGGGCGGAGCTGCGGGTGATTGCAAGACCTGATGGGCATCAGCTAGGGTTCCCCTCATCCCGGGTCACTGTTAGGTGGTTGGGGCGAAGGGGGCTTCCGTGGCAAGTTCTGCCTGATTTACTGCAAGGGGCCTTTGCGCAGGTGGGAGAAACCCCATGTACTAATCATCCATGCCGGGGGGAATGATATGGGGCTCCTGCCGTGCAAGCAGCTCAGTGCAGTGATTCAATCGGACCTGCGCACATTCCAGGCTTGGATTCCCCAGGTTAGGATAGGATGGTCCAATATCATTCCTAGCATAGAGTGGCGTCACATGCAATCCCATCACGCAGCTTTCCAGGTCCGTAAGAAAATCAACAGGGAGGTTAGGATTTTCTTAGGTCAGTCAGGAGGGTTTGTTGTAGAGCATGGGAACATTTCAACGACGGCTGAGAGGTGCCTCTACAGAAGGGACGGGGTGCACCTCTCTGAGAGGGGCATTGACCTGTTCCTCTGTAATTTGAAGCGTGCTATATTATTACATCTATAGGTGTGGCGGCAAGAGGTGAGCCTGTTGGGCTATCTCTTGTGGCAGTTGGTCCACGCCCCGGTTTGCCATCAGAGGTAGAGTGACGGCTGCCCAGGGGAGGGTGATCTCTGCAGGCGCGCACCTGGGGTCCTTCCCATTCTAAAGATGCCGAGAACTCCCTAAGCTTCTGCGTGCAGCTGAGCTCCGCTTGTGTGGGCATTCACGGGCGTGGTCCTTAATCCTAGCAGGGGGTTCCTTACTCCTAACTAGATTGCCACCACATGTTTTAGCTGGCCCTGTTGAGTCCAGCCGGTTCTCAGGTTCTGCAATAAATGTGACCCACGGGTCTTTTCCCATACACCTGTGTCTGTGTATTTATTTCAAGTTATTACAGTTATATGTAAAGTTATTTAAGTTTGTTACAGTTGTACATAGTTATGGTTGAGTCAGTTTTATGGCTCTTGTTATTAAAGTTTTTCCAGCAAGCCAGGAGGATAGGGCACTTAATTAATTAAGACAGTGGAGGGCAGCATAGCCCAGAAAGAACATAATAATTAAGGCCCTTAGGAGTGTGCTGCTGTGAAGTGGCAACAATGTTGCAGTAGTGAGGGTGGGGTTTAGCTTACCCTTTAGGTAGTTAGCTCACAGGCCCTAAACCCTCTTTTCCAGCTCGTCTTCACAGCTTCCCTCCTTCCCTTCAATTTGTTCATACGGCAATCTTTAGGCTGTTACATCACCAGGGTGTTTCAGCTAGGTGTCTGAGGCAGGATGAGGGCTATGCGGCTTGTTTCCTTAAGTCCAAGGACGGTAGTTTTTGACTCCCCAGGTAGTGGCATGGATACGCGTCTAGTCACACCTGGTCCTACTGGTCTGGAGATCTTTGATTTACACCCTGGTTAGGCGGTTGGTCCGCGCCCCGGTTTGCCATCAGAGGTAGAGTGACGGCTGCCCAGGGGAGGGTGATCTCTGCAGGCGCGCGCCTGGAGTCCCTCCCATTCTAAAGATGCCGAGAACTCCCTAAGCTTCTGCGTGCAGCTGAGCTCCGCTTGTGTGGGCATTCACGGGCGCGGTCCTTCTTCCTAGCAGGGGGTTCCTTACTCCTAACTAGATTGCCGCCACATGTTTTAGCTGGCCCCATTAAGTCCAGCCGGTTCTCAGGTTCTGCAATAAATGTGACCCACGGGTCTTTTCCCAAACACCTGTGTCTGTGTATTTATTTCAAGTTATTACAGTTATATGTAAAGTTATTTAAGTTTATTACAGTTTTGTACATAGTTATGGTTGAGTCAGTTTTATGGCTCTTGTTATTAAAGTTTTTCCAGCAAGCCAGGAGGATAGGGCACTTAATTAATTATGTGTATTTAGATGTGCGTGCGTGTATGACTGTGAGTGTGTGTGTGTATGACTGTGAGTGTGTATATGTGTATGAGTCTGTTTGTGTATGTAGATGTGCATGTGTGTATGACTGTGAGTGTGTACATGTGTATAAGTTTGTTTGTGTGTATGTATATGTGCGTGCGTGCGTTTGTGTGCGTGTATGACTGTGAGTGTGTATATCTGTATGAGTCTGTGTGTATGTATATGTGCGTGTATGACTGTGAGTGTGTATATGTATATGAGTCTGTGTGTATGTATATGTGCGTGCGTGTATGACTGTGAGTGTGTGTGTGTATGACTGTGAGTGTGTATATGTGTATGAGTCTGTTTGTGTATGTAGATGTGCATGTGTGTATGACTGTGAGTGTGTACATGTGTATAAGTTTGTTTGTGTGTATGTATATGTGCGTGCGTGCGTTTGTGTGCGTGTATGACTGTGAGTGTGTATATCTGTATGAGTCTGTGTGTATGTATATGTGCGTGTATGACTGTGAGTGTGTATATGTATATGAGTCTGTGTGTATGTATATGTGCGTGCGTGTATGACTGTGAGTGTGTGTGTGTATGACTGTGAGTGTGTATATGTGTATGAGTCTGTTTGTGTGTATGTAGATGTGGTACAACTATTGTGTCTTCCTAATGTGATAAACTGAGGTTACATTGTGCCTGCAGCTCAAAGTTTAGTAAATAAATCCATTTGCATTTGTTATGATCCATAAATTGACACTTTGGGGACGATTTATCAAGGTGTCCCTGTTTATACACGAGCCTTCAGACTCACCGGAAAACATAAACTCACCAAAGTAAAAAGAATCCAGCTGCTAATGGGCCGAAAATAGTAGTAAAATAAAATGTAGTTTTTATTGGTAATGCAGGTCAGGCAAATAGCTATATCACAGCCAGTGAATCAGCTAACAATATATCATCGCATCCAACATGTTTCATGCCGTTACAACACTTGTCAGGAATAGAGTTACATTAGCTGTTCAGGTGTTAATAGCAGTGTTCACTTGGTATAGCCAATCATACACCTAGATTACGAGTTTTGCGTTAACAGGGGTGCGGTGCTAACGAGCAGTTTATGCTCACCGCTCACTTACAGACAGTGCTGGTATTATGGGTTTTTTCAAACCCGGCGTTAACCGCAAAAAAGTGAGCGTAGAGGAAAATTTAGCTCCACATCTCACCTCAATACCAGCGCTGCTTACGTTAGCGGTGAGCTGGCAAAACGTGCTTGTGCACGATTTCCCCATAGGAATCAATGGGGGAGAGCCGGCTGAAAAAAAACCTAACACCTGCAAAAAATCAGCGTTCAGCTCCTAACGCAGCCCCATTGATTCCTATGTGGAAAATACATTTATGTCTACACCTAACACCCTAACATGAACCCCGAGTCTAAACACCCCTAATCTTACACTTATTAACCCCTAATCTGCTGCCCCTGACATCGCCGACACCTGCATTTTATTATTAACCCCTAATCTGCCGCTCCGGACACCGCCGCCACCTACATTATACTTATGAACCCCTAATCTGCTGCCCCCAACATCCCGATACCTACATTATATTTATTAACCCCTAATCTGCCGCTCCCAATGTTGCTGCCACCTACCTACACTTATTAACCCCTAATCTGCCGCCCACAACGTTGCGGCCACTATATTAAAGTTATTAACCCCTAAACCTAAGTCTAACCCTAAACCTAACACCCCCTAACTTAAATATAATTAATATAAATCTAAATAAAACTTACTATCATTACCTAAATTATTCCTATTTAAAACTAAATAATTACCTGTAAAATAAACCCTAAGCTAGCTACAATATAACTAATAGTTACATTGTAGCTATCTTAGGTTTTATTTTTATTTTACAGGCAACTTTGTATTTATTTTAACTAGGTAGAATAGTTATTAAATAGTTATTAACTATTTAATAACTACATAGCTAAAATAAATACAAAAGTACCTGTAAAATAAATCCTAACCTAAGTTACACTAACACTTAACACTACAATACAATTAAATTAATTAAATAAATTAAATACAATTACCTAAATTAAATTAAATTAGCTAAAGTACAAAAAAAACAAACGCTAAATTACAGAAATTTAAACTAATTACACCTAATCTAATAGCCCTATTAAAATAAAAAAGCCCCCCAAAATAAAAATAAAACCCTAGCCTAAACTAAACTACCAATAGCCCTTAAAAGGGCCTTTTGCAGGGCATTGCCCCAAAGTTCAGGGGAAGTATCAGCTCTTTTACTTGTAAAAAATAATAATACAAACAACCCCCCCAACAGTAAAACCCACCACCCACACAACCAACCCCCCAAATAAAATACTATCTAAAAAAACCTAAGCTCCCCATTGCCCTGAAAAGGGCACTTGGATGGGCATTGCCCTTAAAAGGGCAGTTAGCTCTTTTGCAGCCCAAACCCTAATCTAAAAAATAAAACCCACCCATACACCCTTAGAAAAACCTAACACTAACCCCCTGAAGATCGACTTAGCTTCTATCCTCATCCATCCGGTGCGGAGCGGGTCCATCTTCAAGACATCCGACGCGGAGCATCCTCTTCTGGCGACGACTAAAACAGAATGAAGATACCTTTAAGTGACATCATCCAAGATGGCGTCCCTTAGATTCCGATTGGCTGATAGAATTCTATCAGCCAATCGGAATTAAGGTAAAAAAATTCTAAAAGTGATCCAATCAGCCAATAGGATTGAACTCGCATTCTATTGGCTGATTGGAACAGCCAATAGAATGCAAGCTCAATCCTAATGGCTGATTGCAACAGCCAATAGGATTTTGTCTACATTAATTCCGATTGGCTGATAGAATTCTATCAGCCAATGGGAATCTAAGGGACGCCATCTTGGATGACGTCACTTAAAGGTACCTTCATTCTGTTTTAGTCGTCGCCAGAAGAGGATACTCCGCGTCGGATGTCTTGAAGATGGACCCGCTCCGTGCTGGATGGATGAAGATAGAAGATGCTGTCTGGATGAAGACTTCTGCCCATCTGGAGGACCACTTCTGCCCGGCTTGCATGAAGACTTCTGCCCGTCTGGAGGACCACTTCACCCCGGCTTGGATGAAGACATCTCCCGGTAAGTTGATCTTCAAGGGGTTTGTGTTTTTTTAAGGGTGTATTGGGTGGGTTTTATTTTTTTAGATTAGGGTTTGGGCGGCAATGGGGAGCTTAGGATTTTTTACATAGTATTTTATTTGGGGGGTTGGTTGTGTGGCTGGTGGGTTTTACTGTTGGGGGGGTTGGTTGTATTTTTTTTACAGGTAAAAGAGCTTTTAAGGGCTATTGGTAGTTTAGTTTAGGCTAGTTTATTTTTTATTTTTGGGGGGGCTTTTTTATTTTAATATGGCTATTAGATTACGTGTAATTAGTTTAAATGTCTGTAATTTGTTTCTTATTTACTGTAATTTAGTGTTTGTTTTTTGTGCTTTAGCTAATTTAATTTAATTTAATTTAGGTAATTGTATTAAATTTAGTTAATTTATTTAATGATAGTGTAGTGTTAGGTGTTAGTGTAACTTAGGTTAGGTTTTATTTTACAGGTAAATTTGTATTTATTTTAGCTAGGTAGTTATTAAATAGTTAATAACTATTTAATAACTATTCTACCTAGTTAAAATAAATACAAACTTGGCTGTAAAATAAAAATAAACCCTAAGCTAGATACAATGTAACTATTAGTTATATTGTAGCTATCTTAGGGTTTATTTTACAGGTATTTAGTTTTAAATAGGAATAATTTAGTTAATGATAGGAATATTTATTTAAATTTATTTAAATTATATTTAAGTTAGTGGGTGTTAGGGTTAGGGGTTAATAACATTAATATAGTGGCGGCGACGTTGGGGGTGGCAGATTAGGGCTTAATAAATGTAGGTAGGTGGCGGCAATGTTAGGACCAGCAGATTAGGGGTTAATAATATTTAACTAATGTTTGCAAGGCGGGAGTGCGGCGGTTTAGGGGTTAATATGTTTATTATAGTGGCGGCGACGTTGGGGGCGGCAGATTAGGGGTTAATAAATATAATGTAGGTGGCGGAGATGTTGGGGGCAGCAGATTAGGGGTTCATAAGTATATAGTAGGTGGCGGCGGTGTCCGGAGTGGCAGATTAGGGTTAATAAGTATAATATAGGTGTCGGCGATGTCGGGCGTTAGATTAGGGGTTAATAATTGTAAGATTAGGGGTGCTTAGACTCGTGGTTCATGTTAGTGTGTTAGGTGTAGACATAAATTTGACTTCCCCATAGGAATCAATGGGGCTGCGTTAAGGAGTTTTACGCTGCTTTTTTGCAGGTGACTTTTTTTCAGCCGGCTCTCCCCGTTGATTCCTATGGGGAAATCGTGCACGAGCACATTACACCAGCTCACTGCTGACTTAAGCAGCGCTGGTATTGGAGTGCGGTAATTAGCAAAATTTTCTCAACGCTCACTGTAAGTGAGCGGTGAGACAAAACTGCTCGTTAGCACCGGACAGCCTCTAACACAAAACTCGTAATCTAGGTGTGTGTCAGCTTCCTGGGTACAACAATATCCATCACAAATGGCAAACTCATCTGTATACAGGAAACCAACAGATAGATGCAGCTACCTCCACAGCTCCAGCTCCCACCCCAATCGCATTAAAAAATCCATAATCTACAGTCAGGCTACAAGATACCACAGAATTTGCTCAGATACCAAGGGCCGTGACAAACACCTCATCACACTGTCCCAATCATTCAGAGAAAAAAGTTACAAAACAAGGATTATAAATAAAAAAATTAACTCTGCCCTCAATACTCCACGTGAACACTTGCTACAATACAGGGAGAAGAAAAACGTATCACGTATTCCACTAGTAGTCAAATACAACCCTGCTGTAGAAGGCAAAAATCATAAAAGACTTACAGCTATACATGATAGGTTGCACTGCATGTGAACGGAGAAACAAGTTAAAACTGCACCTTCGAATTAACTTACACAGACACTCAAAAACCACTGTGAAACAAAATACTGTACCCCTGTTGGTCACCATTTCACACAACCTGACCACTCCATCCAAAACCTCAAAATCAAGATTCTCAGACGCAACTTCAAAAACAATATGGAAAGAAAAACCTTTGAAACGAAAATGATAATGCACTTCAATTCACTAAATTCGGGACTATGGGGCCGGATTATCATTGTGCAAGTGGAGATGATCCGACATTGCGGATCATGTCTGCTGCACATCGATAAATACAGCATACTCTCTGCTGGTGCAATGCCGCCCCCTGCAGATTCACGGCCAAACTGCTGCTAGCGATCATATTAGAGCTGGTTGATTTCTGATGATGTCTGTCCGCTGCCTCAGAGCAGGCAGATAGGTTATGGAGTAGCGGTCTTTAAACCGCTGCATCATAAATTGTGTTTTCGCCGAGCCGCTCGCCGGAAACACGGGACATCAAACTCCATACACAAAAAATGTCTTGTAATTTACTTTCATATATTTCATTACATTGTATATTCCACACTCTTTACATAGGTACACAGGGAAGCCTTTGTCCATACTCTTTACATAGGTACACAGGGAAGCCTTTGTCCATACTCTTTACATAGGTACACAGGGAAGCCTTTGTCCACACTCTTTACATAGGTACACAGGGAAGCCTTTGTCCATACTCTTTACATAGGTACACAGGGAAGCCTTTGTCCACACTCTTTACATAGGTACACAGGGAAGCCTTTGTCCATACTCTTTACATAGGTACACAGGGAAGCCTTTGTCCATACTCTTTACATAGGTACACAGGGAAGCCTTTGTCCATACTCTTTACATAGGTACACAGGGAAGCCTTTGTCCATACTCTTTACATAGGTACACAGGGAAGCCTTTGTCCATACTCTTTACATAGGTACACAGGGAAGCCTTTGTCCATACTCTATACATAGGTACACAGGGAAGCCTTTGTCCATACTCTTTACATAGGTACACAGGGAAGCCTTTGTCCATACTCTTTACATAGGTACACAGGGAAGCCTTTGTCCATACTCTTTACATAGGTACACAGGGAAGCCTTTG
This sequence comes from Bombina bombina, assembly GCF_027579735.1. Classification (NCBI taxonomy): domain Eukaryota; kingdom Metazoa; phylum Chordata; class Amphibia; order Anura; family Bombinatoridae; genus Bombina; species Bombina bombina. The sequence goes on along the minus strand of NC_069503.1, from coordinate 9,288,781 downwards.
TCCATACTCTTTACATAGGTACACAGGGAAGCCTTTGTCCATACTCTTTACATAGGTACACAGGGAAGCCTTTGTCTATACTCTTTACATAGGTACACAGGGAAGCCTTTGTCCACACTGTTTACATAGGTACACAGGGAAGCCTTTGTCCATACTCTTTACATAGGTACACAGGGAAGCCTTTGTCCATACTCTTTACATAGGTACACAGGGAAGCCTTTCTCCATACTCTTTACATAGGTACACAGGGAAGCCTTTGTCCATACTCTTTACATAGGTACACAGGGAAGCCTTTGTCCACACTCTTTACATAGGTACACAGGGAAGCCTTTGTCCACACTCTTTACATAGGTACACAGGGAAGCCTTTTTCCATACTCTTTACATAGGTACACAGGGAAGCCTTTGTCCGTACTTTTTACATAGGTACACAGGGAAGCCTTTGTCCGTACTTTTTACATAGGTACACAGGGAAGCCTTTGTCCACACTCTTTACATAGGTACACAGGGAAGCCTTTGTCCATACTCTTTACATAGGTACACAGGGAAGCCTTTGTCCATACTCTTTACATAGGTACACAGGGAAGCCTTTGTCCATACTCTTTACATAGGTACACAGGGAAGCCTTTGTCCACACTCTTTACATAGGTACACAGGGAAGCCTTTGTCCATACTCTTTACATAGGTACACAGGGAAGCCTTTGTCCATACTCTTTACATAGGTACACAGGGAAGCCTTTGTCCATACTCTTTACATAGGTACACAGGGAAGCCTTTGTCCATACTCTTTACATAGGTACACAGGGAAGCCTTTGTCCACACTCTTTACATAGGTACACAGGGAAGCCTTTGTCCATACTCTTTACATAGGTACACAGGGAAGCCTTTGTCCACACTCTTTACATAGGTACACAGGGAAGCCTTTGTCCATACTCTTTACATAGGTACACAGGGAAGCCTTTGTCCATACTCTTTACATAGGTACACAGGGAAGCCTTTGTCCACACTCTTTACATAGGTACACAGGGAAGCCTTTGTCCATACTCTTTACATAGGTACACAGGGAAGCCCTTTGTCCAACACTCTTTACATAGGTACACAGGGAAGCCTTTGTCCATACTCTTTACTTAGGTACACAGGGAAGCCTTTGTCCATACTCTTTACATAGGTACACAGGGAAGCCTTTGTCCATACTCTTTACATAGGTACACAGGGAAGCCTTTGTCCATACTCTTTACATAGGTACACAGGGAAGCCTTTGTCCACACTTTTTTACATAGGTACACAGGGAAGCCTTTGTCCATACTCTTTACATAGGTACACAGGGAAGCCTTTGTCCATACTCTTTACATAGGTACACAGGGAAGCCTTTGTCCATACTCTTTACATAGGTACACAGGGAAGCCTTTGTCCATACTCTTTACATAGGTACACAGGGAAGCCTTTGTCCACACTCTTTACATAGGTACACAGGGAAGCCTTTGTCCATACTCTTTACATAGGTACACAGGGAAGCCTTTGTCCATACTCTTTACATAGGTACACAGGGAAGCCTTTGTCCATACTCTTTACATAGGTACACAGGGAAGCCTTTGTCCACACTCTTTACATAGGTACACAGGGAAGCCTTTGTCCACACTCTTTACATAGGTACACAGGGAAGCCTTTGTCCACACTCTTTTACATAGGTACACAGGGAAGCCTTTGTCCATACTTTTTACATAGGTACACAGGGAAGCCTTTGTCCACACTCTTTACATAGGTACACAGGGAAGCCTTTGTCCATACTCTTTACATAGGTACACAGGGAAGCCTTTGTCCATACTTTTTACATAGGTACACAGGGAAGCCTTTGTCCACACTTTTTACATAGGTACACAGGGAAGCCTTTGTCCACACTCTTTACATAGGTACACAGGGAAGCCTTTGTCCATACTCTTTACATAGGTACACAGGGAAGCCTTTGTCCATACTCTTTACATAGGTACACAGGGAAGCCTTTGTCCATACTCTTTACATAGGTACACAGGGAAGCCTTTGTCCATACTCTTTACATAGGTACACAGGGAAGCCTTTGTCCATACTCTTTACATAGGTACACAGGGAAGCCTTTGTCCACACTCTTTACATAGGTACACAGGGAAGCCTTTGTCCACACTCTTTACATAGGTACACAGGGAAGCCTTTGTCCATACTTTTTACATAGGTACACAGGGAAGCCTTTGTCCATACTCTTTACATAGGTACACAGGGAAGCCTTTGTCCACACTCTTTACATAGGTACACAGGGAAGCCTTTGTCCACACTCTTTACATAGGTACACAGGGAAGCCTTTGTCCACACTTTTTACATAGGTACACAGGGAAGCCTTTGTCCATACTCTTTACATAGGTACACAGGGAAGCCTTTGTCCACACTCTTTACATAGGTACACAGGGAAGCCTTTGTCCATACTCTTTACATAGGTACACAGGGAAGCCTTTGTCCATACTCTTTACATAGGTACACAGGGAAGCCTTTGTCCACACTCTTTACATAGGTACACAGGGAAGCCTTTGTCCATACTCTTTACATAGGTACACAGGGAAGCCTTTGTCCATACTCTTTACATAGGTACACAGGGAAGCCTTTGTCCATACTCTTTACATAGGTACACAGGGAAGCCTTTGTCCACACTCTTTACATAGGTACACAGGGAAGCCTTTGTCCATACTCTTTACATAGGTACACAGGGAAGCCTTTGTCCATACTCTTTACATAGGTACACAGGGAAGCCTTTGTCCATACTCTTTACATAGGTACACAGGGAAGCCTTTGTCCATACTCTTTACATAGGTACACAGGGAAGCCTTTGTCCATACTCTTTACATAGGTACACAGGGAAGCCTTTGTCCATACTCTTTACATAGGTACACAGGGAAGCCTTTGTCCATACTCTTTACATAGGTACACAGGGAAGCCTTTGTCCATACTCTTTACATAGGTACACAGGGAAGCCTTTGTCCATACTCTTTACATAGGTACACAGGGAAGCCTTTGTCCATACACTTTTACATAGGTACACAGGGAAGCCTTTGTCCATACTCTTTACATAGGTACACAGGGAAGCCTTTGTCCATACTCTTTACATAGGTACACAGGGAAGCCTTTGTCCATACTCTTTACATAGGTACACAGGGAAGCCTTTGTCCACACTCTTTAATAGGTACACAGGGAAGCCTTTGTCCATACTCTTTACATAGGTACACAGGGAAGCCTTTGTCCATACTCTTTACATAGGTACACAGGGAAGCCTTTGTCCATACTCTTTACATAGGTACACAGGGAAGCCTTTGTCCATACTCTTTACATAGGTACACAGGGAAGCCTTTGTCCATACTCTTTACATAGGTACACAGGGAAGCCTTTGTCCATACTCTTTACATAGGTACACAGGGAAGCCTTTGTCCATACTCTTTACATAGGTACACAGGGAAGCCTTTGTCCATACTCTTTACATAGGTACACAGGGAAGCCTTTGTCCATACTCTTTACATAGGTACACAGGGAAGCCTTTGTCCATACTCTTTACATAGGTACACAGGGAAGCCTTTGTCCATACTCTTTCACATAGGTACACAGGGAAGCCTTTGTCCATACTCTTTTTCATAGGTACACAGGGAAGCCTTTGTCCATACTCTTTACATAGGTACACAGGGAAGCCTTTGTCCACACTTTTTACATAGGTACACAGGGAAGCCTTTGTCCATACTCTTTACATAGGTACACAGGGAAGCCTTTGTCCACACTATTTTACATAGGTACACAGGGAAGCCTTTGTCCATACTCTTTACATAGGTACACAGGGAAGCCTTTGTCCATACTCTTTACATAGGTACACAGGGAAGCCTTTGTCCAGACTCTTTACATAGGTACACAGGGAAGCCTTTGTCCACTACTCTTTACATAGGTACACAGGGAAGCCTTTGTCCATACTCTTTACATAGGTACACAGGGAAGCCTTTGTCCTATACACTTTACATAGGTACACAGGGAAGCCTTTGTCCACTACTCTTTACATAGGTACACAGGGAAGCCTTTGTCCATACTCTTTACATAGGTACACAGGGAAGCTTTGTCCATACTCTTTACATAGGTACACAGGGAAGCCTTTGTCCACTACCTCTTTACATAGGTACACAGGAAGCTTTGTCCACTCTTTTACATAGGTACACAGGGAAGCCTTTGTCCACACCTTATTTACATAGGTACACAGGGAAGCCTTTGTCCATACTCTTTACATAGGTACACAGGGAAGCCTTTGTAATACTCTTTACATAGGTACACAGGGACAGCCTTTGTCCACTACTCTTTACATAGGTACACAGGGAAGCCTTTGTCCATCACTCTTTACATAGGTACACAGGGAAGCCTTTGTCCATACTCTTTACATAGGTACACAGGGAAGCCTTTGTCCATACTCTTTACATAGGACACAGGGAAGCCTTTGTCCATACTCTTTAATAGGTACACAGGGAAGCCTTTGTCCATACTCTTTACATAGGTACACAGGGAAGCCTTTGTCCATACTCTTTACATAGGTACACAGGGAAGCCTTTGTCCATACTCTTTACATAGGTACACAGGGAAGCCTTTGTCTATACTCTTTACATAGGTACACAGGGAAGCCTTTGTCCATACTCTTTACATAGGTACACAGGGAAGCCTTTGTCCATACTCTTTACATAGGTACACAGGGAAGCCTTTGTCCATACTTTTTACATAGGTACACAGGGAAGCCTTTGTCCATACTCTTTACATAGGTACACAGGGAAGCCTTTGTCCACACTTTTTACATAGGTACACAGGGAAGCCTTTGTCCACACTCTTTACATAGGTACACAGGGAAGCCTTTGTCCACACTTTTTACATAGGTACACAGGGAAGCCTTTGTCCACACTCTTTACATAGGTACACAGGGAAGCCTTTGTCCATACTCTTTACATAGGTACACAGGGAAGCCTTTGTCCATACTCTTTACATAGGTACACAGGGAAGCCTTTGTCCATACTTTTTACATAGGTACACAGGGAAGCCTTTGTCCATACTTTTTACATAGGTACACAGGGAAGCCTTTGTCCATACTTTTTACATAGGTACACAGGGAAGCCTTTGTCCATACTCTTTACATAGGTACACAGGGAAGCCTTTGTCCATACTCTTTACATAGGTACACAGGGAAGCCTTTGTCCATACTCTTTACATAGGTACACAGGGAAGCCTTTGTCCATACTCTTTACATAGGTACACAGGGAAGCCTTTGTCCATACTCTTTACATAGGTACACAGGGAAGCCTTTGTCCATACTCTTTACATAGGTACACAGGGAAGCCTTTGTCCACACTCTTTACATAGGTACACAGGGAAGCCTTTGTCCATACTCTTTACATAGGTACACAGGGAAGCCTTTGTCCACACTCTTTACATAGGTACACAGGGAAGCCTTTGTCCATACTCTTTACATAGGTACACAGGGAAGCCTTTGTCCATACTCTTTACATAGGTACACAGGGAAGCCTTTGTCCATACTCTTTACATAGGTACACAGGGAAGCCTTTGTCCACACTCTTTACATAGGTACACAGGGAAGCCTTTGTCCACACTCTTTACATAGGTACACAGGGAAGCCTTTGTCCATACTCTTTACATAGGTACACAGGGAAGCCTTTGTCCACACTCTTTACATAGGTACACAGGGAAGCCTTTGTCCATACTCTTTACATAGGTACACAGGGAAGCCTTTGTCCACACTCTTTACATAGGTACACAGGGAAGCCTTTGTCCACACTCTTTACATAGGTACACAGGGAAGCCTTTGTCCATACTCTTTACATAGGTACACAGGGAAGCCTTTGTCCATACTCTTTACATAGGTACACAGGGAAGCCTTTGTCCATACTCTTTACATAGGTACACAGGGAAGCCTTTGTCCATACTCTTTACATAGGTACACAGGGAAGCCTTTGTCCATACTCTTTACATAGGTACACAGGGAAGCCTTTGTCCACACTCTTTACATAGGTACACAGGGAAGCCTTTGTCCATACTCTTTACATAGGTACACAGGGAAGCCTTTGTCCATACTCTTTACATAGGTACACAGGGAAGCCTTTGTCCACAACTTTTTACATAGGTACACAGGGAAGCCTTTGTCCATACTCTTTACATAGGTACACAGGGAAGCCTTTGTCCATACTCTTTACATAGGTACACAGGGAAGCCTTTGTCCATACTCTTTACATAGGTACACAGGGAAGCCTTTGTCCATACTCTTTACATAGGTACACAGGGAAGCCTTTGTCCACACTCTTTACATAGGTACACAGGGAAGCCTTTGTCCAACACTTTTACATAGGTACACAGGGAAGCCTTTGTCCATACTCTTTACATAGGTACACAGGGAAGCCTTTGTCCATACTCTTTACATAGGTACACAGGGAAGCCTTTGTCCATACTCTTTACATAGGTACACAGGGAAGCCTTTGTCCATACTCTTTACATAGGTACACAGGGAAGCCCTTTGTCCATACTCTTTACATAGGTACACAGGGAAGCCTTTGTCCATACTCTTTACATAGGTACACAGGGAAGCCTTTGTCCATACTCTTTACATAGGTACACAGGGAAGCCTTTGTCCATACTCTTTACATAGGTACACAGGGAAGCCTTTGTCCTAATCTTTACATAGGTACACAGGGAAGCCTTTGTCCATACTCTTTACATAGGTACACAGGGAAGCCTTTGTCCATACTCTTTACATAGGTACACAGGGAAGCCTTTGTCCACACTTTTACATAGGTACACAGGGAAGCCTTTGTCCATACTCTTTACATAGGTACACAGGGAAGCCCTTTGTCCACATCTCTTTACATAGGTACACAGGGAAGCCTTTGTCCATACTCTTTACATAGGTACACAGGGAAGCCTTTGTCCATACTCTTTACATAGGTACACAGGGAAGCCTTTGTCCATACTCTTTACATAGGTACACAGGGAAGCCTTTGTCCATACTCTTTACATAGGTACACAGGGAAGCCTTTGTCCATACTCTTTACATAGGTACACAGGGAAGCCTTTGTCCACACTCTTTACATAGGTACACAGGGAAGCCTTTGTCCATACTCTTTACATAGGTACACAGGGAAGCCTTTGTCCATACTCTTTACATAGGTACACAGGGAAGCCTTTGTCTATACTCTTTACATAGGTACACAGGGAAGCCTTTGTCCATACTCTTTACATAGGTACACAGGGAAGCCTTTGTCCATACTCTTTACATAGGTACACAGGGAAGCCTTTGTCTATACTCTTTACATAGGTACACAGGGAAGCCTTTGTCCATACTCTTTACATAGGTACACAGGGAAGCCTTTGTCCATACTCTTTAATTAGGTACACGGGAAGCTGTACACTAGGGAAGCCTTTGTCCATACTCTTTACATAGGTACACAGGGAAGCCTTTGTCCATACTCTTTACATAGGTACACAGGGAGCCTATGTCCACACTCTTTACATAGGTACACAGGGAAGCCTTTGTCCATACTCTTTACATAGGTACACAGGGAAGCCTTTGTCCAAACTCTTTACATAGGTACACAGGGAAGCCTTTGTCCATACTCTTTACATAGGTACACAGGGAAGCCTTTGTCCACACTCTTTACATAGGTACACAGGAAGCCTTTGTCCATACTCTTTACATAGGTACACAGGGAAGCCTTTGTCCACACTCTTTACATAGGTACACAGGGAAAGCCTTTGTCCATACTCTTACATAGGTACACAGGGAAGCCTTTGTCCACACTCTTTACATAGGTACACAGGGAAGCCTTTTTCCATACTCTTTACATAGGTACACAGGGAAGCCTTTGTCCATACTCTTTACATAGGTACACAGGGAAGCCTTTGTCCATACTCTTTACATAGGTACACAGGGAAGCCTTTGTCCACACTTTTCACATAGGTACACAGGGAAGCCTTTGTCCACACTTTTTACATAGGTACACAGGGAAGCCTTTGTCCATACTTTTTACATAGGTACACAGGGAAGCCTTTGTCCATACTCTTTACATAGGTACACAGGGAAGCCTTTGTCCACACTCTTTACATAGGTACACAGGGAAGCCTTTGTCCATACTCTTTACATAGGTACACAGGGAAGCCTTTGTCCACACTTTTACATAGGTACACAGGGAAGCCTTTGTCCATACTCTTTTACATAGGTACACAGGGAAGCCTTTGTCCATACTCTTTAAATAGGTACACAGGGAAGCCTTTGTCCATACTCTTTACATAGGTACACAGGGAAGCCTTTGTCATACTCTTTACATAGGTACACAGGGAAGCCTTTGTCCACACTCTTTACATAGGTACACAGGGAAGCCTTTGTCATACTCTTTTACATAGGTACACAGGAAGCCTTTGTCCATACCTCTTTACATAGGTACACAGGAAGCCTTTGTCCATACTCTTTACATAGGTACACAGGGAAGCCTTTGTCCATACTTTTTTACAAGGTACACAGGGAAGCCTTTGTCCATACTCTTTACATAGGTACACAGGGAAGCCTTTGTCCACCACTTTTACATAGGTACACAGGGAAGCCTTTGTCCACACTCTTTACATAGGTACACAGGGAAGCCTTTGTCCATACTTTTTACATAGGTACACAGGGAAGCCTTTGTCCATAACTCTTTACATAGGTACACAGGGAAGCCTTTGTCCACACTTATTACATAGGTACACAGGGAAGCCTTTGTCCATACTCTTTACATAGGTACACAGGGAAGCCTTTGTCCACACCTTTTTACATAGGTACACAGGGAAGCCTTTGTCCCATACTCTTTACATAGGTACACAGGGAAGCCTTTGTCCATACTCTTTACATAGGTACAACAGGGAAGCCCTTTGTCCATACTCTTTACATAGGTACACAGGGAAGCCTTTGTCCATACTCTTTACATAGTACACAGGGAAGCCTTTGTCCATACTCTTTACATAGGTACACAGGGAAGCCTTTGTCTATACTCTTTACATAGGTACACAGGGAAGCCTTTGTCCATACTCTTTACATAGGTACACAGGGAAGCCTTTGTCCATACTCTTTACATAGGTACTCAGGGAAGCCTTTGTCCATACTTTTTACATAGGTACACAGGGAAGCCTTTGTCCATACTCTTTACATAGGTACACAGGGAAGCTTTGTCCACACTTTTTACATAGGTACACAGGGAAGCCTTTGTCCACACTCTTTACATAGGTACACAGGGAAGCCTTTGTCCACACTCTTTACATAGGTACACAGGGAAGCCTTTGTCCAATACTCTTTACATAGGTACACAGGGAAGCCTTTGTCCATACTCTTTACATAGGTACACAGGGAAGCCTTTGTCCATACTCTTTACATAGGTACACAGGGAAGCCTTTGTCCACACTTTTTACATAGGTACACAGGGAAGCCTTTGTCCACTACTTTTACATAGGTACACAGGGAAGCCTTTGTCCATACTTTTTACATAGGTACACAGGGAAGCCTTTGTCCATACTCTTTACATAGGTACACAGGGAAGCCTTTGTCCATACTCTTTACATAGGTACACAGGGAAGCCTTTGTCCATACTCTTTACATAGGTACACAGGGAAGCCTTTGTCCATACTCTTTACATAGGTACACAGGGAAGCCTTTGTCCATACTCTTTACATAGGTACACAGGGAAGCCTTTGTCCATACTCTTTACATAGGTACACAGGGAAGCCTTTGTCCACTACTCTTTACATAGGTACACAGGGAAGCCTTTGTCCATACTCTTTACATAGGTACACAGGGAAGCCTTTGTCCACACTCTTTACATAGGTACACAGGGAAGCCTTTGTCCATACTCTTTACATAGGTACACAGGGAAGCCTTTGTCCATACTCTTTACATAGGTACACAGGGAAGCCTTTGTCCATACTCTTTACATAGGTACACAGGGAAGCCTTTGTCCACACTCTTTACATAGGTACACAGGGAAGCCTTTGTCCACACTTTTTACATAGGTACACAGGGAAGCCTTTGTCCATACTCTTTACATAGGTACACAGGGAAGCCTTTGTCCACACTCTTTACATAGGTACACAGGGAAGCCTTTGTCCATACTCTTTACATAGGTACACAGGGAAGCCTTTGTCCACACTCTTTACATAGGTACACAGGGAAGCCTTTGTCCACACTCTTTACATAGGTACACAGGGAAGCCTTTGTCCATACTCTTTACATAGGTACACAGGGAAGCCTTTGTCCATACTCTTTACATAGGTACACAGGGAAGCCTTTGTCCACACTCTTTACATAGGTACACAGGGAAGCCTTTGTCCATACTTTTTACATAGGTACACAGGGAAGCCTTTGTCCATACTCTTTACATAGGTACACAGGGAAGCCTTTGTCCACACTCTTTACATAGGTACACAGGGAAGCCTTTGTCCATACTCTTTACATAGGTACACAGGGAAGCCTTTGTCCATACTCTTTACATAGGTACACAGGGAAGCCTTTGTCCACACTTTTTACATAGGTACACAGGGAAGCCTTTGTCCATACTCTTTACATAGGTACACAGGGAAGCCTTTGTCCATACTCTTTACATAGGTACACAGGGAAGCCTTTGTCCATACTCTTTACATAGGTACACAGGGAAGCCTTTGTCCATACTCTTTACATAGGTACACAGGGAAGCCTTTGTCCACACTCTTTACATAGGTACACAGGGAAGCCTTTGTCCACACTTTTTACATAGGTACACAGGGAAGCCTTTGTCCACACTTTTTACATAGGTACACAGGGAAGCCTTTGTCCATACTCTTTACATAGGTACACAGGGAAGCCTTTGTCCACACTCTTTACATAGGTACACAGGGAAGCCTTTGTCCATACTCTTTACATAGGTACACAGGGAAGCCTTTGTCCACACTCTTTACATAGGTACACAGGGAAGCCTTTGTCCACACTCTTTACATAGGTACACAGGGAAGCCTTTGTCCATACTCTTTACATAGGTACACAGGGAAGCCTTTGTCCATACTCTTTACATAGGTACACAGGGAAGCCTTTGTCCACACTCTTTACATAGGTACACAGGGAAGCCTTTGTCCATACTCTTTACATAGGTACACAGGGAAGCCTTTGTCCATACTCTTTACATAGGTACACAGGGAAGCCTTTGTCCACACTTTTTACATAGGTACACAGGGAAGCCTTTGTCCATACTCTTTACATAGGTACACAGGGAAGCCTTTGTCCACACTTTTTACATAGGTACACAGGGAAGCCTTTGTCCATACTCTTTACATAGGTACACAGGGAAGCCTTTGTCCATACTCTTTACATAGGTACACAGGGAAGCCTTTGTCCATACTCTTTACATAGGTACACAGGGAAGCCTTTGTCCATACTCTTTACATAGGTACACAGGGAAGCCTTTGTCCATACTCTTTACATAGGTACACAGGGAAGCCTTTGTCCACACTCTTTACATAGGTACACAGGGAAGCCTTTGTCCATACTCTTTACATAGGTACACAGGGAAGCCTTTGTCCATACTCTTTACATAGGTACACAGGGAAGCCTTTGTCTATACTCTTTACATAGGTACACAGGGAAGCCTTTGTCCATACTCTTTACATAGGTACACAGGGAAGCCTTTGTCCATACTCTTTACATAGGTACACAGGGAAGCCTTTGTCTATAGGAAACGAGTTTGAGCAATGGCACTACACTCAGACACACTCCCCAGTATTTCTATAGTGGTCAATAATTTTCCGTTAATATGAAATTAATCTATGCTGTTAGAGGGAGGGGTGCTACCGCACAACAATAGCATACAAACAAAAAGTGGAGGTGATAGAGTCACTTCCACAAAAGAATGCGGTTTTAGCACTCACTGTCTTAACCTCATGTGCGGCGTTTACTTCCAGAGTCTAAAACTTAACTTTTATTAGTTTAGTTAAAATAATTGGAGAAGGGGGAAAAAGAAGGGGGAAACATAAACGATTAAAAACCTAGGATAAAGTAGTCTTGTATAGATTGTGTTATATGTAATAATCTATGTAAATAGGCCTTTGGGGTATGATAGCCCAGATAATTATATTACAGTATAATCTATACAGAAATCTCTGCGGTACACCGGTTCAATTCTATAAGACTGAGTTGATGTAGTGTAGGTTATTATAACGATACCTAGTAGAGAGTTTACTTAAGCTCAGCTTGGTAGCACGGATGTCTTGTACAAAAAGAAATCAGTTAAATACTGATACAATATGTTTATGTATAAATATTGTTGTTATCCATCCTCTGAGACTTTAATTTATTTGAAATGATCTCTTACATATAGGATAATCTACACATAAAATGCTGGTTGTCTAGTGTAGGAAACGATAAATGTATTAGAGTACAGGGCTACTGATATTCTCTAGGATTTCTGAGATAAGATAGTTGCTGGTATTATTCTTCAGTTGTTTATTATTGTATCAATATAAGTCACTTAACAGGGGCTGTATTGTTGCTACTGCTATTTCTCCTTGCACTCTCTTTTATGTTTACTTATCATAGGGTTAATGTCAAGTAAATTGGTTTGTATGTATTATAGTATCCCAATGCCTCATATGTAGTTGCGTTTGACCCTCTGGTCTAAAGTGATTTTGTATTGAGAATAAGCTAGGATATAGTGTAATCAAGCTATTATTCTTTCAAGTTTACATATATCTTACTCAATTCTATTTCGTAATAGCTAAGTGTATATTAGAGAAGCCCTAGCTATTCTGTATTTTCACGTTAACTAGTGATGTGATATTCAGCATACAAGGTAACTTTATTTTTGTAAGGCAGGGATTTAGTTACTATTCCTGTGCAAATCCCAATACACTGTTAAATAGTGTTATTGGTTATTGGTATGATTGAATCAGAATATTGTGGTGTAATAGTACCACTACACAGTGTAGAATATACAGGTCTTATTTGTGCATAAGTTGTGATTTCTGAACTTCATTAAAGTTTTAACAGTGCTGCTTGCAATGTTGTGCAGCACCTGAAGTGATTGTTATAGTGAGTTATACTTTACTGAGTTTGAATTCCCTTAGCATAGATACTATCACTTTAATGCATTCACAGTTAACATTTCATAACATTAAACATAAAAGGTCACTTTATTTTTGTGAAGCAGAGATTTAGTTACTATTCTTGTGCAAATCCCAATACACTGTTAAATAGTGTTATTGGTTATTGGTATGATTAAATCAGAATATTGTGGTGTAATAGTACCACTGCACAGTGTGAAATATATAGGTCTGTATTTTATGCGTCAGTTGTGATTTCTGAACTTCATTAAAGTTTTAACGGTACTGCTTATAATGTTATGCAGCGCCTGAAGTGATTGTTATAGTGAGTTATACTTTACTGAGTTCGAGTTCTCTGAGTATAGATAGTGTCACTTTAATGTATTCACAGTTAACATTTCAGATGTAAAATTCTGTTCCCCAAACGAACCGTAATGTGGTTAATTTTAATTTATTTAGGCAGCAATCGTGTGCCTGCAGGGAGCTCGCTATATGTAACTCAATACTCTGTTATGATTTGCGCTTTAGCACACTTATGTAATATAATAGGTCTTGTTGTAACTATAATTTTATTGTACACAAAATAGTATCACGCTCCCAGCGTGTAGTTTGTTATGTTGGTCTGTTATTGTGAATCTATCTCATAATTCTTAGTCTGAATTAGCAGTTATCTATGCTGTTATTGGCTATGTTTGTAGTCTAAATTAGCCCAGTTACCCATTTAGATACCCCATATCAACTTTAGCCTTCTTGTAACCGTTAGTCGTCAATATGATACTAGTAAGCTATAAAAAGTTATGACTTTAGGTTACTGGTATAGACGGTATTAGTTAATGAGTATCCCTTTCAAAAGTTTCCTAAGTAGTGTGCCACGCTGACAACCTATTGGTACCGGTGGACCCCAATAATCGTAACCGACTACTTCTTCCTAATTTTTAAAACAAGAGCTTAACAATGCTCTATCTCTACACCTAATCGGTTACGATTATTGGGGTCCACCGGTACCAATAGGTTGTCAGCGTGGCACACTACTTAGGAAACTTTTGAAAGGGATACTCATTAACTAATAACATCTATACCAGTAACCTAAAGTCATAACTTTTTATAGCTTACTAGTATCATATTGACGACTAACGGTTACAAGAAGGCTAAAGTTGATATGGGGTATCTATATGGGTAACTGGGCTAATTTAGACTACAAACATAGCCAATAACAGCATAGATAACTGCTAATTCAGACTAAGAATTATGAGATAGATTCACAATAACAGACCAACATAACAAACTACACGCTGGGAGCGTGATACTATTTTGTGTACAATAAAATTATAGTTACAACAAGACCTATTATATTACATAAGTGTACTAAAGCGCAAATAGTAACAGAGTATTGAGTTACATATAGCGAGCTCCCTGCAGGCACACAATTGCTGCCTAAATAAATTAAAATTAACCACATTACGGTTCGTTTGGGGAACAGAATTTTACATCTGAAATGTTAACTGTGAATACATTAAAGTGACACTATCTATACTCAGAGAACTCGAACTCAGTAAAGTATAACTCACTACAACAATCACTTCAGGCGCTGCATAACATTATAAGCAGTACTGTTAAAACTTTAATGAAGTTCAGAAATCACAACTGACGCATAAAATACAGACCTATATATTTCACACTGTGCAGTGGTACTATTACACCACAATATTCTGATTTAATCATACCAATAACCAATAACACTATTTAACAGTGTATTGGGATTTGCACAAGAATAGTAACTAAATCTCTGCTTCACAAAAATAAAGTGACCTTTTATGTTTAATGTTATGAAATGTTAACTGTGAATGCATTAAAGTGATAGTATCTATGCTAAGGGAATTCGAACTCAGTAAAGTATAACTCACTATAACAATCACTTCAGGTGCTGCACAACATTGCAAGCAGCACTGTTAAAACTTTAATGAAGTTCAGAAATCACAACTTATGCACAAATAAGACCTGTATATTCTACACTGTGTAGTGGTACTATTACACCACAATATTCTGATTCAATCATACCAATAACCAATAACACTATTTAACAGTGTATTGGGATTTGCACAGGAATAGTAACTAAATCCCTGCCTTACAAAAATAAAGTTACCTTGTATGCTGAATATCACATCACTAGTTAATGTGAAAATACAGAATAGCTAGGGCTTCTCTAATATACACTTAGCTATTACGAAATAGAATTGAGTAAGATATATGTAAACTTGAAAGAATAATAGCTTGATTACACTATATCCTAGCTTATTCTCAATACAAAATCACTTTAGACCAGAGGGTCAAACGCAACTACATATGAGGCATTGGGATACTATACTACATACAAACCTATTTACTTGACATTAACCCTATGATAAGTAAACATAAAAGAGAGTGCAAGGAAAAATAGCAGTAGCAACAATACAGCCCCTGTTAAGTGACTTATATTGATACAATAATAAACAACTGAAGAATAATACCAGCAACTATCTTATCTCAGATATTCTAGAGAATTCTAGTAGCCCTGTACTCTAATACATTTAACGTTTCCTACACTAGACAACCAGCATTTTATGTGTAGATTATCCTATATGTAAGAGATCATTTCAAATAAATTAAAGTCTCAGAGGATGGATGACAACAATATTTATACATAAACATATTGTATCAGTATTTAACTGATTTCTTTTTGTATAAGACATCCGTGCTACCAAGCTGAGCGTAAGTAAACTCTCTACTAGGTATCGTTATAATAACCTACACTACATCAACTCAGTCTTATAGAATTGAACCGGTGTACCGCAGAGATTTCTGTATAGATTATACTGTAATATAATTATCTGGGCTATCATACCCCAAAGGCCTATTTACATAGATTATTGCATACAACACAATCTATACAAGACTACTTTATCCTAGGTTTTTAATCGTTTATGTTTCCCCCTTCTTTTTCCCCCTTCTCCAATTATTTTAACTAAACTAATAAAAGTTAAGTTTTAGACTCTGGAAGTAAACGCCGCACATGAGGTTAAGACAGTGAGTGCTAAAACCGCATTCTTTTGTGGAAGTGACTCTATCACCTCCACTTTTTGTTTGTAAGCCTTTGTCTATACTCTTTACATAGGTACACAGGGAAGCCTTTGTCCATACTCTTTACATAGGTACACAGGGAAGCCTTTGTCCATACTCTTTACATAGGTACACAGGGAAGCCTTTGTCCATACTCTTTACATAGGTACACAGGGAAGCCTTTGTCCATACTCTTTACATAGGTACACAGGGAAGCCTTTGTCCATACTCTTTACATAGGTACACAGGGAAGCCTTTGTCCATACTCTTTACATAGGTACACAGGGAAGCCTTTGTCCACACTCTTTACATAGGTACACAGGGAAGCCTTTGTCCACACTCTTTACATAGGTACACAGGGAAGCCTTTGTCCATACTCTTTACATAGGTACACAGGGAAGCCTTTGTCCATACTCTTTACATAGGTACACAGGGAAGCCTTTGTCCATACTCTTTACATAGGTACACAGGGAAGCCTTTGTCCATACTCTTTACATAGGTACACAGGGAAGCCTTTGTCCATACTCTTTACATAGGTACACAGGGAAGCCTTTGTCCACACTCTTTACATAGGTACACAGGGAAGCCTTTGTCCATACTCTTTACATAGGTACACAGGGAAGCCTTTGTCCATACTCTTTACATAGGTACACAGGGAAGCCTTTGTCCATACTCTTTACATAGGTACACAGGGAAGCCTTTGTCCATACTCTTTACATAGGTACACAGGGAAGCCTTTGTCCACACTCTTTACATAGGTACACAGGGGAAGCCTTTGTCCACACTCTTTACATAGGTACACAGGGAAGCCTTTGTCCATACTCTTTACATAGGTACACAGGGAAGCCTTTGTCCATACTCTTTACATAGGTACACAGGGAAGCCTTTGTCCATACTCTTTACATAGGTACACAGGGAAGCCTTTGTCCATACTCTTTACATAGGTACACAGGGAAGCCTTTTTCCATACTGTTTACATAGGTACACAGGGAAGCCTTTGTCTATACTCTTTACATAGGTACACAGGGAAGCCTTTGTCCATACTCTTTACATAGGTACACAGGGAAGCCTTTGTCCATACTCTTTACATAGGTACACAGGGAAGCCTTTTTCCATACTGTTTACATAGGTACACAGGGAAGCCTTTGTCTATACTCTTTACATAGGTACACAGGGAAGCCTTTGTCCATACTCTTTACATAGGTACACAGGGAAGCCTTTGTCCATACTCTTTACATAGGTACACAGGGAAGCCTTTGTCCATACTGTTTACATAGGTACACAGGGAAGCCTTTGTCTATACTCTTTACATAGGTACACAGGGAAGCCTTTGTCTATACTCTTTACATAGGTACACAGGGAAGCCTTTGTCCATACTCTTTACATAGGTACACAGGGAAGCCTTTTTCCATACTGTTTACATAGGTACACAGGGAAGCCTTTGTCTATACTCTTTACATAGGTACACAGGGAAGCCTTTGTCCATACTCTTTACATAGGTACACAGGGAAGCCTTTGTCCACACTTTTTACATAGGTACACAGGGAAGCCTTTGTCCATACTCTTTACATAGGTACACAGGGAAGCCTTTGTCCATACTGTTTACATAGGTACACAGGGAAGCCTTTTTCCATACTCTTTACATAGGTACACAGGGAAGCCTTTGTCCATACTGTTTACATAGGTACACAGGGAAGCCTTTGTCCATACTGTTTACATAGGTACACAGGGAAGCCTTTGTCCATACTGTTTACATAGGTACACAGGGAAGCCTTTGTCCATACTCTTTACATAGGTACACAGGGAAGCCTTTGTCCACACTCTTTACATAGGTACACAGGGAAGCCTTTGTCCATACTCTTTACATAGGTACACAGGGAAGCCTTTGTCCATACTCTTTACATAGGTACACAGGGAAGCCTTTGTCCATACTCTTTACATAGGTACACAGGAAGCCTTTGTCCACACTCTTTACATAGGTACACAGGGAAGCCTTTGTCCACACTCTTTACATAGGTACACAGGGAAGCCTTTGTACATACTCTTACATAGGTACACAGGGAAGCCTTTGTCCATACTCTTTACATAGGTACACAGGGAAGCCTTTGTCCATACTCTTTACATAGGTACACAGGGAAGCCTTTGTCCATACTCTTTACATAGGTACACAGGGAAGCCTTTGTCCATACTCTTTACATAGGTACACAGGGAAGCCTTTGTCCCATACTCTTTTACATAGGTACACAGGGAAGCCTTTGTCATACTCTTTTACATAGGTACACAGGGAAGCCTTTGTCCATACTCTTTACATAGGTACACAGGGAAGCCTTTGTCCATACTCTTTACATAGGTACACAGGGAAGCCTTTGTCCATACTCTTTACATAGGTACACAGGGAAGCCTTTGTCCACACTATTTACATAGGTACACAGGGAAGCCTTTGTCCATACTCTTTACATAGGTACACAGGGAAGCCTTTGTCCAAACTCTTTACATAGGTACACAGGGAAGCCTTTGTCCATACTCTTT